>NC_085010.1:7622405-7624905 GCF_963854185.1 Sardina pilchardus | reverse complement strand
TGCAGTAATTTCATTTAATATTCTCTTCAGTGCATTTATGTCCATCCGACCTATCGTAACCGCCGAAGCAAGATACAAAGCTCCATCCGCGGCTGGTCATAGGCGGGTCAGATGTTATTTAGGCCTCCTGAAATTCCGCAACGGAATTTAATAAGGGAGAAGTTCAAATTAAACCAATTAACCATTTACCTTGTACATCTGGACCTTTTAAAATGAGAGAATGGCACGTTTGTCATAGGCTACAAAATTACCCAACTCTCTTTTCGAACGGATCTCTGATTAGTTCTAAAAATGAGAAAAATGTAATTCTGTGAAACGAAAGACTTTAGAGGCGTAGATAATTTAGAGGTTAAAAGGAGAATTATCTCAAGAAGTCTCAGACAACAAGGACAAAGGGGGGAAAGGAAGTGGTCTGTGGGCCTACTTGGCTTTGAAGCGGAACAAAAGCGCGTCTAATATTTCTGGTCTTCGCTGAATCCCTTAATTACCGTAATCCTGCAGATTGGAATCGGGAGAGCGGAGCCTTTCTGTGTGTTAAAAGGAGGAGCATGGCTAAGTGGCGTGTAGAAACGGATAAATCGAAGCAGATGGGATCTCCTCCGCCACGGTTACAAATATAGCCTACAACTGATCGATAATCATGTCTCCTACCGGCCACTAGCCAAATAATTAACGCGAATGTTTAGCTCGCTTTACCAAAGAAAGGCGCGATGAAGCTCAGTCACGGGCATGTCATGTTCTTACGCAAAAATGCACTCCGGTTCTTTTTGAGGAACTAAACTAACCAAATGTGAGAGATTTAGTTATAGACTAAGGCTTTCTAGAGACTACTGTGGAGATGAACCAAGACACCTCATTTTATACTTACTCTATTATACAAAACCAGATCACAAACTATCAAATGCCATGATGTAGCAAAAAAACAAAAAACAAAAACAGAAACCACAAAACAATATATTTCTTACCGCTGTTTGCCTCGTAGCCGAATACCGAGTGATCTTTGGTAGTGGAGCAGTTCCACCGTTCGTGCTTGAACTGGGTCTGGCACTCGGCGATGCCCAGGCGGGCGCCGTCCTTGATGCTGGGCAAGAGGTAGGGCTTTTTCTTGCATATCTCCTTCTGTTTGTTGGACAGGGGCAAATTGGCGCAGCCCATTTTCTCCGGTAATCCCACCGACGTTATGCCCAGCCACCTGCAGAAGGAAAGCGCCAGGCGTGTTTGGATTTGACAAGCCTGAGGGAAATCTGAAGAAGGGCCGTAATGGCTCGTAACGTTACTTAATCAATAGAAAATAAACTTTTAAGGGGGAGCTCTCCGGTGTTCGGATCTTCACTTTTTCTTTTGAACCATACGTTTTTGATCCTGCAACCAAATAACTTGGATGTGTGTGATTAAACTTTGCTTTGTTTGGTTTGGACAAGCCTTCATCCAAAAGCAGAGAAAACCCCCGTCTCTCACACCCTGCAGCGTCTCAGAGAAAAAAAAACCCTCTAACCCCCATAAGATAGCAAGAGAGAAGCGTAGACTAACGGCTAGATCTGAAATACTAACTTTACTTACATCCAACTTCCTCGGCAGCGCTGGGGATACTCCGAGAGGAGCAGGAGAGAGATCAAGTAGAACAGGTATAATCCACAGCATGCGCTCTTCTCCATGGTCGCAGGGTCAGGACAGCGGCATTATATCGCAGCGGGTGTGCAAGTCCACCGGACGGCTGCTGGAAGCGCCAGTCAGCTACATTTGAGGAATAAAGAGATTTAATCCGCAAAAATGATTTTTTTGATCAGAAGTTTTCCCTCCGTTCCTCCTTCATGAAGACGCGGGCGGAATCCAGACTTTGACAGTGGCGCTACTGTTGACTGCGCTCGGATAGGCGTAATATAATTACATTTGATTGGCGCTCCCTTACTGAGCGACAAACGGTTTTATCCTCTTCTGATAGAATTCGCCCCGAATGCTTTTTCCCAAGGCGCGCTCGCACGCTCCGATTGGCGACGCGGCTCATGCATATTCAGCGCGCTCGCGCGTACCGGACGCTAATTGGGCAGAAAGCGGGGGCGCACGCAGACGGCTCGAGGTGCCGAGGCAGGACGCAACTAACAGAAACTAACGGAGGCATTCCATCAAAATATCCCTCAAGTGGTATAACGTAGACTGCGCGCGCTGATTGCCAGTGGAAGCGCACATGAACGCACCTATTCAGGAGTCGAGCCAAAGAAACTCAGATGAATTTAATGAAAGCAGATTTCAATTTGAGTGAATTTTGTCGATTTATAGAAATGACCTATTTTAAATGGTTATGGCTATTTGGCAGACGCCTTTGCCCAAAACGACTTGCAAAAATCTGTGTAGAGTATGACTTATTGAATTCAATAGGCTAGATTTCCGTGTGACTTTTCCATGGACTAGTAGGTTAGTTAGTGAGCATTACCATGAAATCATTCCATACATATGTTTGATAAGTAGACTACGTTTATTTCTTATTATGCTGTCATTTTAC
>NC_085010.1:7602405-7607405 GCF_963854185.1 Sardina pilchardus | reverse complement strand
GTCTGTCTGAAAGCGGCTACACTTTCCCTTCTCCTCTACCATCCTAAACAGCTCAGACGACCTCTCTCGCTCATAAGGCGGACCAACAGACGGCCAACTGGGGAGGATTCTGACCGGAGGATTGGACTACAGATAGAAGAAAACTATGGGTACCACCACATTGGGCTCCAGCACGTGCGTAAACAGTGCCGCCATCATGGTGGGGGCAACAGTCACTGGCCAATAAAGAAGCAGGTGTCCCTGATTGGAAATCACACAGGTGTCTCTGAACATCACACAGGTGTCTCTGATTGGACATCACACAGGTGTCTCTGATTGGACATCACACAGGTGTCTCTGATGGGACATCACACAGGTGTCTCTGATTGGTGGACATCACACACACAGGTGTCTCTGATTGGACATCACACCTGTGCCTCTGATTGGACATCACACAGGTGTCTCTGATTGGACATCACACACACACAGGTGTCTCTGATTGGACATCACACAGGTGTCTCTGATTGGAAATCAGACAGGTGTCCCTGATGGCAAGTATTGCCTATAGACAGTAAGGTGTTTGCCCCCAGCAATGGCGGCCACATTCACATAGACGAACCAGAGAATAATAAGTCTAATAAGGGGAGAACGACCACTCGCTGAATACTTCCGCATGGTACTGCAACTAGAGGGCTATCGCGAGCAAGTGGAGAATGAATGGAGGTGAATGGAGTTTCTCCTAAAATCCACTTTTCTCTGGATATAATTTTTTGTGTAGAAATCGGAATATTGCATGTGAAAGGAGGGTCAAGGAAAATACACACGGCTGAGTATTAGATTTGTTAAGTCCCTTAATTGCTCTAAAAAGCCTTTCAAAAGTGTCAATGACGTCATTCATTAGCAGGGTGCTAGTGTGTTATGGGCAACAACGACCAAGCCTGTGAGAAACCAAAGGGCCATGAGTATTTGTTAGTCAACTTTCGACCTAAAACCCATATTGAGCTTGCAGAAACTAAAATCCAATCTTCGATTTTTTAATGACAATCAGGTGAAACAGACCAATTTAGCCGTCTAGCCCCATAGAGCCCCATTGTTTGATCACTTGCTTGTGATCGCCCCTAGTGGAACTGCAACAGTAACTGCAGGTACAATGCAGGTACAATGGAGTTAATAGCAAGTGGACCGGCTCTCCATAAATGGGCTCTGGGCGAACTAATAGAGCTCGACAGGCAATGCAGTGTCTAGCTTTCTAATATCTATGGTCCAGACTGCTAACATGTAACCCCTCTCCTAGTTACTCTCCACTGGCTCCATATAGTAGCCAGAATTAAATTTAAATCTCTCACTCTGGCCTATAGGACACTGACTGGATCTGCTCCCAGCTACTTCAGTTCTTTAATCACGATGTACATTCCCAACCGCCCACTGCGATCTTCTGAGGAGCGTCTGTTATGTCGACCAACCATACATGCTAGGTCAAATTGTAGATCCTACTCTTCAGTGGTTCCGTGTTGGTGGAATGAGTTGCCCAGTGCTCTCCGTTCCAGCAACAGCTTTGGATCTTTTAAGAGGGGTCTTAAGGCATATTTGTTCAATATGCACTTAGTCCTTTGAGTTTGTGATGTGTTATGGTTTGTATAATAGTATTGTTTTGTTATAATTTGTCCATTGATAGAATTTGACATTTATTTTGCTATTGTCCTTAAATTTAGCCATACCATGCTTTAGTTATTATTATTATATATAAATATAATTAACTGAGTGACTTATTTGATTGCTATTCTCATTTCACTGTTTTTATTTCTCATTAGGTTAGTGCTTAAAATTATTGTTTTACTGATAATATTACTATTCTCCCTATTGTAATTGTTTACTGTTAATTTAATTTGTACTGTTATTTATTTTATTGTCGCTTTGGACAAAGGCGTCTGCTAAATAACCATAACCATAACCATAACCATAACCATAACTGGGACCTGCCCGCTGCTACCATGCCCTCAACACGACCCCTGACTCTGGGGTGACCTGCACTCTGGGTCAACAGGCTCAGATCCTGCTAAGCTAAGCTAGCAAGGTCCAACCACATTTACATCAATAGTGGAGTGGGCCTGCAGACAGCACCATGTCCGTAGCTGGACGCCATATTGTTGAGGTCAAGATCTGCTACTTGTTGTCTTCATTTTTGTTTATGTTAACACGTTTCACATCCAAACAATTTCACACATGACATATCTACGCACTTGTGTACTGTATGTATTATAAGTAGTAAGGTATAGTTTTTTGTTGTTTTTTATTGGCCCCTGTAAATAAACCAATGACATTGATTGATTGATTGATTGATTCATTGACTGGTTGATTGATTGATCAATTGATTGATTGGTTGATTGATTGATTGTACCTTACGGTCCATCATGCATTGCTGCAGCTGTGGCTGGTCCAGCACGGGGTGGTAACAGCTGTCTGGTCTCCAGGCAACCTCCCTCCAATCACACGTCCTGTTATCAGAGCAGCTCAAACAGGGCACCACCCAACGACCTAGAGGGACACAGACAGACAGACACACAGACAGACAGACAGTCAGACAGACAGACAGGTCATCAGGACAGCAAGAGAGAGAGAGAGAGAGACAGAAAAAGCAACACTCATATAGACAAACTCAGACACATGGACAGACAGACTTCTAAAGAGGGAGAAAATGCAGGAAGGCAACGGAGATTACAGAGAGACGAACAGACAGACGAACAGACGCACAGACAGACTTCTAAGCAGGGAGACGGTTCAGGAAAGTCAAGAAGATTGACAGTGATGCTTCCAGCACACAAATAGATTTTTAGGAATTTTGAAAACATTTTAAAAAGTATTAGTCTATTAGTCTTAATCTGGGATTCACACGGAAGAGCTGTTCTTGCTTTCCCTGTTTTTCTCCTTTCTCTCCCACCCTCTCTCTATCCCACTCTCATTCTCTCTCTCCCACTCTCTCTCTATCCCACTCTTTCTCTCTCTCTCTCATTCTCTCTATCCCATTCTCTCTCTCTATCCCTCTCTCTGTCTGTCTCTGCGTGTGTGTTTAGCTCACACTGTGTTAGTGGTGCTCTATCCCGTGGAGAAAAGACATTTCGTTTTTACAACGCAGCTTGATCCACCACTTACTGTTACCCTGCCTGTTTAACACTCTCTCTCTCTCTCTCTCACACACACACACACACACACACACACACACACACACACACACACACACACACACACACACACATACACATACACACACAATACACCATACACAAATACAAAATACATACACAACACACAACCAAATATATAAATATAGAAGCGTCTTGGTTCCCATTAAAGAGAGTAAATGGTTAGGAAATGTCAGTCATAAGTAGTTGAGGTTTTGGCACTAATCTGCTGACCAGCATGTGACTGACTTCAGCAGCTTAGCAGCATGACAGTACAGTATGCAGTACAACTCTGTGATGCTGCCATTTCATTTTATTTATTTGTATTTTATTTATGTTTTATTTAACAGTTTTCTACAGTGCAGTAAAACTCTATGATGCTGCCATTTATGTAATATATTTAGATTTTACTTATATTTTACTGTATTTAACAGTTTTCTACAAAACAGTAAAACTTTACCGTAATTTCCCAATAATTGCACATTGATTTTTCAAAATTTCTTCAGCTCTGAAATTAATGCACAGGGGCAATTAATGTGGTATTAATATGGTTTTCTTTCTTTTAACTTGCATAAAATACTGTCCTGTGGCTTATACACAATGCGGTTAATACACAGGAAATTACTGCATTTAGCTGGGATATCAATAGTCAAAACGAAATGCTCCAAACTCCAAATAATGGTAAACATAGCTATTATGTATAAGTTGTTTATAGTTGAATAGTATTAAAATACATTCTTATATAATACATATATTTCAATTAACAGATCATTTTCTTTTAACAGAAGTCACAAATAATAAGAAATTACACATTCAATGAATTAATTTAAGAGTTTTACGGGAAACGTATGTATAGTTTTAGCAGTGGTTAATTAAATAAAGCTGCAACTGCTCGGACTGTATCTTGTTGTAGGCTAATTGATCCCCGATGTGCCACTTCCAGTATGCTCGAACCGAACCGCAAAAAAGACGGACAAGTTAGTGGAGTGCTGTCCAGTGTAAAAGTAGGCTACCTTCTGTTGCACTCAACCTGCCGTGTTGCAGCGGTAATATTACAAAACCCAACGAAATCCAAATATAATACTTAGAACTACAACTCCTTATCTACTGATTTGTCCCACCAAAGATTTTGTTTGTCTCCCCGACTAGCGCGGCGGTAAAGTGCAGACATACCAGCAAAACAATTCGCTCTGAGTATAGGCTGAGCTTCGCTCTCTGCTTAGGTTAAAATGAAGATCGTTCAGGAGAGGATTTTGGGCTGCATAGATTCAACGCAGATCTTGTTAGAATGGTGAAATAGGCCTACGTCCACACAGGTGACATTATTTTGAGGAAGAAGCAGCCAACCAAGCTCAAGTAGCATGCAGCCAGACGGGTCTTATGTAGGCTAGTTGGGAAATTAGGGCTTTAAAAAATATCGGCTCAAATTATCGGCCGAAATTCAGTTATCGGACCGATAATAATATTTCAAAAATGTCACTTATCGGCCAATAATATATATTGGGCGCCGATATATCGCGCATCTCTATTCAGCACTTTAGCAAGGAAGCCCTGCAAGCAGTCATGGCTAAATAAATAATTGAACATAGCCTACTTATTTCTGTAACTTTAAAAGTCAACTTTCTGAGTCAATTTGCCGAGCCAACATGTTCCCTTTTCAAATACCAATGTGACTATGCTGATCAACTTTGCACTACAACTAACAAAAATGCTCTCAATATGCTGATGCCATCTCCTGCCATCTTGATATTATAAATGTTGTCTCTCAATACAGAAGTGACAAACTCTAGCCCTTTCTATCTACCAATGACCTTGTTTCTGTCTAACGAGCTCGTCAGTAGT
>NC_085010.1:7577405-7589905 GCF_963854185.1 Sardina pilchardus | reverse complement strand
CCCGAGCACCGATGTGCTGAAGCGGCTGCACCGTAGGTGCAAGGCCCTATTGTTTTAGCTCAGATTAAATTTCTTCCGGGCCACGTTTTGCCTTTTAACATCAACTTGGCATGCTTTAAAACTCTTGAAATTTGGCAGCTAGGTGGAATTGGTAACACTACTAAGTGACAGAGCTCTGGCCTAGCGTGTGGCTCAGGGACTCTATTTTTTTTTTTTTTTTTTTATTTAGTTTTTATTAGGGACCATGTACAATTTCAAACATAAATGTTGCCATTTCATGCATTGTACCAGAGTTAGCCTAGGGCTAATTTACATCTGTAGTCCCTGGCAGGATATAATAAAAGTAATATAAAACATACAGACATACAAAAGTTCAACCCCCTACTACACCTCAATCTCTCATTCCCGCACACAACACACACTCACACTCACACTCACACTCACACTCACTCATACTCATACTCATACTCATACTCATACTCATACTCATACTCACACTCACACTCACACTCACACTCACAACACATTTTGTCAGCACCATGAAAAAAGAAAAGAAAAGAAAAAAAGAAAAAGAAAGAGATCAGTGATTGCAGGTTTGAGTAGTTTTTAAGGAGCATTTCAATTGCGTTTTAAAGTTGCTGATGGAATTGCAGCTCCTTATATCCTGTGTTATTGCATTCCACTGTGTGATGGCTGTAAAGGAAAAAGAGGATTGTCCAAAAGTTGTGCGGTAAAAGGGCTTGTTACAGTCATACACAGAAGCTATTCTGGTGGATCTTATTGACTTGGTGGGGCGGTAGCAGACGAAATCCAATAGACATGCTGGGGCCAGGCCATGTAGGATCTTATACACCAAACACAAATTTGAAAACAATCTGAAGTTTTCTAAACTGAACAATTTGTGTTTCTCTAGGATATTGCAGTGATGGTAGTGAGATGGTTTTTTATCAAGAATTTTTATAGCTTGTTTATACAAAGATTCTAGAGGTTTAATGGTAGATACACTGGCCTGCCCCCAACAGGTAATACAGTATGATATATGTGAGAAAATTGAAGCATGCATAAATATTTTGGCTACATCCATAGGGAGTGACGATCTTATTTGTCTAAAATTTGCCAGGTGATATTTAATAGTTTTTGTCATTTTTTTATATGTTTCTTAAAGTTTAGACTTGAATCTATGATGACACCCAAATACTTAAATTCAGTGACTATATCAATAGACTCATTTCTAATTTTAATGTCTGCAGTTGGAATCTGACCCCTAGTTTTACAAAAGAACATACCCTTTGTCTTACTGATATTTAGAGTAAGGCAGGATTGCTCAAGCCACTCAGCCACACCTTGCATGGCAAGAGTTAATTTCTCAGCTGCTATCTGGGCATTTTTACCATGCACATACAAGACTGTATCATCTGCATATAACTGTATGTTCACTCCAGGACAGTGTTGTGGAAGATCATTAATATATAAACTAAAAAGAAAAGGGCCTAACACAGATCCCTGAGGTACGCCCATAGTGTTCTTCATATAGCTAGAGAAAGCATCTTTAATCCTGACACACTGCGTCCTATTCAACAGATATGATGACAACCATGCTAATGTTTGTGTTGAAAAATTAAAAAAAGAGAGCTTGGAGAGGAGGACATCATGATTCACTGTATCGAATGCTTTAGCTTTATGCTATAGCGCCACCTAACGCGTTGTCTGTTGTGGGTGACACATACATTCACGGAAATGGCCCAGATTTGGTGGACATGTGTGTTCTATTAATCTAAACAATTTTACATTTAAATTTTATAGTGAATCTTAGAAGAATTTGAGTTATGATTATGATTATGATTTCTGCACACCACATATTTTGAAAAAAATCTCCTAGACGGTTTATCGAAATCATGTCATATAAGCACTAAAATGATCTTGAGGGGTTGCTCAAGAGGAATTGCGACCAGATTTTTTAATTTTCGAAGTATATCAAAAATGGCGAAGGTTTGAAATGTGGCGTCTTATTAAGAAACAGGAAGTTGGTGTTATAGGCAGAAAAAAGGGTTTTAATTGGATGTAACTTGGCAGCTACATTTGGAATTGCTTCTGCTAGTCAGAGACAGAGCTCTGGCCTAAGGTGTTAGCCTGGCACGCCCTCCCAGTGACGCAACGCCTTCAGGCTTTTGCTGCTGGTCTGGTCAACTGCTCATTGAGAAGGATTTCTGAGTTCCCGAAATCTGCGGAACTGCCCCCTTTGGTCGAGAACCAATCAACTTTGAGCAGCTCCAACGGCTCTGGGTAGAGGCGTGTTCAAGGCAGCGGAAAGAGTGTTGTTATTGGTTTAAACTCGGCAATCCGCTTTCTGACATCTACCAGTAGCAAACCGAGGCACTTAAAGGAGGCGGGTCAACCAGCGCTGGCAAGAAACCGTGTTAGCACAGGCTGTTGGTCAGACTAAAGTCTCGCAGAGCCTTTGAAAGTCGATGGTAATCAGGCTACTAAGGTGTGGCTTCGGGACTCTATAGCGCCACCTAGCAGCACGTTATCTGTTGTGGTTGACACAAACATTCACGAAAATGAACCAAATTTGGTGGACTTGTGTGTTATTGCTATCGCTAGTAGTCAGAGACAGAGCTCTAGCTCTGTAGCGCCACCTTGCATGTTGTCTGTTGTGGTTGACATTCACGAAAATGAATAAAATGTTGTGGGCTTGTGTGTTATTGCTACCGCTAGTCAAAGACAGAGCTCTGGCCTAGGGTGTGGCTTAGGGACTCTATTGCGCCACCTAGCGCATTGTCGGTTGTGGTTGACACATACTTTTACGAAAATTAACCAAATTTGGTGGGCTTTTGTGTTATTGCTATTGCTAGTCAGAGACAGAGCTCTGGCCATAGACCTAAAAGAAATGGACAAACAGACTCCGTTGTTCTCAATGGGAGGGGGCTGAAACAAAAATCTGTTTACTTTCCATCATACTGCGCAGACTCGTACTCATTTTGTGACGTTAGCCATCCTCTACATTGCTGTAACTCGTCTGATAGATGGGATTTTCCGAACAACTGTCAATCCATTATTAACGTTCGTTTTTAATATTATTATTATGTTTACTTGCCTCTAGGTAATGCTTTGTATCAAACAGTAGGCTACCGTAGGCTACACGCTTTTTCACTGATCTTGCGAATGACTTTCCGTCATGGTTTTTGTGCAGGCTGGACTGAGCTTCTTATCCAAACATTACGGGGAATCTCCTGTCGAACGTTAGCTTCCCTCCAACCGACATGCTACCTATACTTCTTTGCGGGAAACCAATGTTATATACGGGGAAGACGTGAATTAGTTTTGCCTTTGATACCCTATATAGAATACACAGAAGCTATAAGGGCGACACAGGCCACATGTTACATGAAGTTATGGGATCGCAAAAAAAACTGCAATCTATGGCCGTCCATGGGAGTTAGCAGAGTGTTGATCACCAGCTCAATTCGTGTCTCTACTTCCGGGAATATGCCTGCCCCCTTGGCTCTGGCCTAGGGTGTGGCTTAGGGACTCTATAGCGCCACCTAGCGCATTGTCTGTTGTGGTTGACACGTACATTCACGAAAATGAACCAAATTTGGTGGGCATGTGTTTTGCTATAGCTATTCAGAGACAGAGCTCAGACCGAGGGTGTGGCTTAGGGACTCTATAGTGCCACCTAGTGTGTTACCTGTTGTGGTTGACGTATACATTCACGAAAATGAATCAAATTTGGTGAGCTTGTGTGTTATTACTGCCGCTAGTCAGAAACAGAGCTCTGGCCAAGGGTGTGGCTTAGCGACTCTATAGCGCCACCTAGCACATTGTCTATTATGGTTGACACATACATTCACAACAATTAGGTAGGCTTGTGTGTTATTGCTGCAGCTAGTCAGAGAGCTTTGGCCTAGGGTGTGGCTTAGGGACTCTATAGCGCCACCTAGCCTGTTTTCTGTTGTGGTTACACATACAACAATTACGTATTGCTTTGTTAGATTCCGAAATGACCGGGCCAACCATCGCCGCGATTTATTATTATTAATTTTGTTTTGTTTTGTTGTACTATAAACTAAGCAGGATTTAGACTGAGATGAACTTGAAAAGAAAACCTTTTATGTTAAGATGTGTTAGCAACTATGGTTGGCTATGTCAACACCAGCTAACTTAGCCAATAATATAATAATATCTGTTAACAGAAAACAGAATGCATGGCACAACCATCTTGTGCACAGCCCATGTTTAATTATTTGGTGCTGTATGTCTTATCTTTGCTGCTGCTTGAGCAAAGACAGGGATTTACTTGACAATTTTATGAATTGGTTAACTATCGTACCTCCAAACTTGATCTCATGACTAATATGACTGCAAATATTAATTGAAAAGAACCCCTTGTGCGTTTAAATGAGCACAACCAAAGTTAAAAGGTGGATTGTTACAATGTAAGCTGAGCAATAGTTGACATACTGTCCCCTTACTTATAATTCTTGAGTAAAATACACATTATCATGCTGTTTTTAATCAATGAAAATGTCAATTTTGGTTGGTTACTACATAATGCACCAATTGTTACATTTGGCAAAAAAAAAAACGCAACAACCGCATTATGTAGTAACAACCGCAATATGTCATAACTTATTACACAATGCAGCAAAATGTATTACATATTGCGTTCAAGAAGTTTATTACATAATGCGGCAGATTATTACAAAATGCGGCAATTATTACATAATGGCGTGCACATTTATTACATTATTACATAATGCGGTGTTATTACATAATGCGGTGCTACACCCCCCCCCCCCCCCCCACACACACACACAGACTTTCTCTCTCTCTCTGGCATCCATTGACCATATAGGGCAGCAACAGAAGTGGTCTAAGGTTCAAAAGGAGTAAAAAAGGCAACACTTCCTCAGCACAAATGCTAGAGTGTGTGTGCTTGTGTGTGTGTGTGTGTGTGTGTGTCGGGAAATGTGTAATTCCTCAGCAGATATGCTAGAGTGTGTCTACAGTATGTGCTTCATAATCATTAATTCGTCCGTTATATCACTGGCCACAACACAGTCATGACAACAAACGTCTGAATAATTATTATATAACATGTTTATAACACACTTATATCAGTTTAAAGCTGGACACGTGCAATAAAGTAGCAGTCTGGACAGCACAAGCACTTTTTTTCTTTTTCTTTTAAAAAAGTCGGAGAATATTTTAGCTTTCATTTGCTGTAATCAGTTTGTGTGTGTGTGTGTGTGTGTCTGTGTGTGTGTGTGTGTCTGTGTGTGTGTGTATGTAGCAGTGTGTGAGTGTGTATGCTTATGTGTGTGTGAGAGACTCGTGACTCGTGAGATCCCACACCATGAAAACCCCACACACACTAAATGCTGTCTACTACTGGAGCATTACCCAAATGAGGAACACGGCTCCGGAATGGAAAAATGGGAGCTCAAGTCCGCATCATTAAAAGCAATTTAACTTCAGATTTTGCTGCATGAGCACAACACACACACGCCTTTTAAACAGACGTGCGTGTGTACACACACACACACACACACACACACACACACACAGCACACTGTTTTGCATGTGTGTGAAAACAGACCACAGAGGAATTGCAAAGCTTACATCAATCTTAAAGAATGACCCTTGCTGTTGCTGCAAGACAAGTTCACACACACACACACACACACACACACACACACACACACGCACACAGACATGGGAAAACTGTTGCCCATTTATGGGGCACATCAGATGAATTCAGATGCATTCATAAGTGCCTTAGTGCAATTCAATGCACATTTGTACCATAAGAATGTGTCTCCAGGCATTTCTAACACAGGCCAGTTTTGACTTGAAGTAGATCACCCCGAGAGCATAGTCCAGTGTCTGTGTTTGTGTGTATGTGTGTGTGTGTGTGTGTGTGTGTGAGAGTGTGTGTGTGTGTGTGTGTGTGTGTGTGTGTGAGTGTGTGTGTGTGTGTGTGTGTGTGTGTGTGTGTGTGTGTGTGTGTGTCTGTCTGTGTTTGCACAACCATTGTTTGTGTTTGCAAACATCCATACTGGACTCAAACCAAAACAACAATGTTTGCAAATGTGGAAATGTTGAATGGAGTCTGCCGCAAGGCTTCTCTGTGGTCTGTGTGATCATCTGTGCTGAACAACAACAGACAAACTAGCCAACAGCAATATCAAAAACAATACCAAAACAAAACAAAACAAAACAAAACAAAACAAAACAAAACAAAACAAAACAAAACAAAACAAAACAAAACAAAACAAAAGGTTTGTCACATATCGGGAGGCTGTTGGACACACTGGCTGTGGCTAAATGTCTTAAACTACTGCACTGAATTAAGACAATTGTATTACTTGTAAATGAACTGTGACAGTAAGTGATTATCAGAGAGATAGACAGACAAATTGATAGAAAGACAGACCGAGAAGGACGGATGGAGGGAAGGATAAAAGAGAGTGAAGAGAAAAAAGAGAAAAAAGAAAAAAGGAACAAAGGAAGCACTCTCTGTCCTCTGGGTAAGAGTGGACCATATTGACCATATTATGACAACCAGAGATGATGGGGAGAAAGAGAGGAGAAAGGGAGAGAGATAGAGGAAGAGAGAGAGAAGAAAGAGAAAGAGAAAAAGAGTGTTCACTAATAATATAAAGGCTATAAAGCTGTCAACGAGCGGCACTTGATATTCCCAAAGTCAGCACAAAAGGCTGAACTAGTATGTAAAACAAAACAAAACAAAACAACAACAAACAACAACAAAAAAGAACAACATCATGTCTGGTTTGAGTCTGAAAGGTAAAGAGCAGCTGAGACAACTGTCAAACCGGAAACATCATCAGCCTGAAAACACAGCCTTAGAACTGATTATTGTGAAATATCAAAAAGCTTCTAACGCACAATCAATAACAAAAAGAAGTCAATCACATCAACCAAAGTTTACACCAAACTAGGCCTGCACGATTCAGGGAAAAATATGAATCACAATTTTTTAGCTGAGAATTGATGTCACGATTTTCTGCCACGATTTTTTTTCCCTCGCAAAGTGCAATGTTTATACACATGAACCATGACAAAAACAAAACTATTTGGCAGTAGGCCTACCAGACATAGATTTTTTTGGGGCATCTTTAGCACATTGCCTATCACTACGAGCCTAAACATAACTGCATGGCCAATTTTTTTTTTCATTGAAGCCTTCATTTACATGTGTGTGGAGTTGGCTCAAGAAACATTAAGATGATTATAAAATGTCTGCATTTACAGTCAATGTGCAATATCTACAAAATAAATAATTCATTTTTGATAGGCTAAATGGCCAATTGATGTTCCTTTTCTCTAGATAGCCTACTGAAGTTTCAGTTAGTTGCAGAAGGGAGTAGCGTTTGTCCAATGTGTGCATAATGTTTCGAAATCTGTCACGTTCTAGTGTTTATTGGAACCATAGGCCTACAATTATTTTGCTAGATGGTAAGCAATTGCCTCTGTTATTACCTTAATACCTCCGCCAAGGAGGTTATGTTTTCATTGGGCTTTGTTTGTCTGTTTATTAGCAAGATAACTAAATTACATTTTCAGGAAACGTCTGAAATGTTCCAAGAACAAAACGATTACATTTTGGGAGTGATTCGAATCACGGGTCTGGATAAAGGAGGCGCGTCTCGGAGTGCTTATGTGGGCTAGGCTACTGTTATGTGGTTATGGCGTCGCATTGTGCAAGGTGTCCGTAGCCTAATAGATGTCTGCGTTGTTGAACAACTTTTGGACCTCTTGCCTTGTAGCCTAGAACTTAATCATATTGCTTGCTTTTGTTAGTTAAGATTTGTGGTGTTTCCTCTGAGTGCTGCACCGAGGGAAAGGCATGCCATAGGCTACCTTGCAAATCACACGAGACTGGCCCTCGTCAAAGTCAAGTCAAATTTATTTATAAAGCGCATTTTTGTAGGCTATGTATTTTTGTTTGAATCCAAAATACATCCAAACCACTGAATGAGAGCCTCAAATCGGAACGAGTCTCGTCACTAGTAGGCTACCTTGCTTTCATCAATAGATCCATTTTGTTTATTTCCTGTCGCACTAGTTCGTCGATGTTGCAGCATTTGCTGTTACAGACTCTCGGAACTACCGCGTTATCCACAAGTGAAACACGTGACTAAAAGGCGCTTTGTCATTGGCTGAGGGTGAAGCCCTGAGCTTTGAGAGAGGAGAACCGGGAAGGAAGAGCAGAGCTTGGGAGCGTTTTAAAAGTTTAAAACTCACAAAAGAAATTAGCGTTTATGCTGCATGAATTAAATGACTCATTAAATTAAATGTGAATCGAAATCAATGAAAAATTAAATCGCACACAGGGGTGAATCGAGATCGCGATTTTATAACGATTTATCGTGCAGGCCTACACCAAACTGAAAAGTCCATCAATAGCAACCAGTTCTGGTACTGTAGATGAAGAATAATTTGACCACAAATGAAATCACAAAAGTCTGCCCTGCTGATCCAAAATGCAACAACGTGGACTGATGTATTCTATCACTGTAGGCTCAACTATGACAGCAGACAACGTCAAGGGTGACATACTGGGCCTACAGTAGGTGCTCAGCTCATTGGGTTGTGTGTGTGTGTGTGAGCTCATGGGGTTGATAACAGGATATGCTGGATCAAGCCATACTCTTGTGTGTGTATGTGTGTTATACAGTAGGGGGCCGAAGCAGGTTGACCTCGCCTATAGTCAGACGGCATTGTTTGTCTGGTTGGCTATGATAGCCAACCAGACAAATCTAACAAATAGAACAGAAAATAGCTTTTGAGCCGGACAGGGAGAGCCTCTTCTCTATTAATGACACGCTTCAACAACAGTTTCTACCCTTCAGTAATTAGACTGAATAGACCCAGTTTTCAAAATTGTGTGGAAACAATTTAAAAAATTTGTAAATCCCCCAAACCAACCCAACCAGACTGAGTTACAAAAAAATACCACCACAATAACATTGTTGTGTAGCAATTACTGTAAAGTTTCTATTCTATTCCGTTCCGTTCTATTTTATTTTATTTATTTATTTTTTTTTCTGTTCTGTTCTGCTCTGTTCTGTGCCTTTCTGTTCTGTTCTACATCAGCCCTCGTACACTCAGGGGGCCCAGATTACACTAAACCTAGAGACTATGGAGATAGAGCTGCACTTTTGAACAGAATGCCCAAAATATGAGATGATCATTGTCACTCAGTAAAATTAAAATCAATCTCCTTGAGTGTGCATGTGTGTGTGTGTGTGTGTGTGTGTGTGTATCTGCATGTGCGTGAGTGCGTGCGTGTGTATGTGTGCGAGCGCATGTGCGCGAGCTGTCTCTGTGTGTGTGTATTTCTATGTCAGTACGTGTGTTTGTCTGTGTCTGATTAGATAGGATAATGGCTGTCAATGTTTGCATATGGAGAACACTTTGTACAAATTAGTGAGAATTTTCCAAAGCCATCGCATATTAGCGTGTGTGTATGAGTGAGTGTGTGTGTGTGTGTGTGTATGCACGTGTGTGTCTTCAGACGTGTTTGAGGCTAATCGTTTACGAGTGTTTTATGCGTAAGCATTATGTAATGGCAGCTCTAGACGCATGTGTGTGCGGGTGTGTGTGTGAGGGTGGGTGTGTGTGTGGGTGTGTGCGTAAGTGTTGGAAAGTGGGTGAGGGCGGGCTGCTGAAATGTGGTCTACAGTTAAGAGGAGCACGTTGAGCCTATGAATACACACACGCGCGCACACTCACACACACACACATATGGACACACACACACACACACACACACACACACATATGTGCATGCATACACACGCACACACCACACACACACACACATAGATATGCACACACAGAGATAGTGGAGTTGAAATACATTAAGAATGTTGTCTTCTTTTCCTCAACAGGACCACCCTGGATGACACCAACACATGTGCATGTGTCTGTGTGTGTGTGTATGTGTGTGTGTGTGTGTGTGTGTGTGTGTGTGCATGCCTGTAGGTGTTTGTGTGTGATTCTGTCTGTTTCGTTTCATTCACATATTATATCTTTTCATTTGCTCTTAGCAAAGGAGTCCATCTGGAGTTTTTTGTCTGGTGTGTGTGTGTGTGTGTGTGTGTGTGTGTGTGTGTGTGTGTGTGTGTGTGTGTGTGTGTGTGTGTGTGTGTGTGTGTGTGTGTATGTGTGTGTGTGTGTGTGTGTGTGTGTGTGTGTGTGTGTGTGTGTGTGTGTGTGCGTGGCTGTGGCCCCTGGTCCCCTGGCTGTGTTTGGCTGTCAGCTCCAGGCATGAATAACACACATCAGAGTGTGAGGAGGCACTGCAATCCTCTGTGGCCGCGCACACACACACACACACACAGTGACACATCGTCACACACACACACACTCACTCATGTGCTCACTCGCTCTTCCTCTCTCTCTCCCACACACACACACACATGCAAACAAACATGCACACACAAACACACACACACGCACACACACACACACATACATACACACACACACACACACACACACACACACACACACATACATACACACACACACACACACACGTATGCATGTATGCGTGCACACACATGCACATGCGCGCGCATGCACACCTGCGCGTGCACACACACACACGCACACACACACACACACACACACACACATACACACACACACACAGTTCCCCCCTGCTCTAATGTCTCTTGATCTCATTAGCCTGTGTGGACAGACCAACTCCCCTTTCGTGAGAGAATGCGACTATCTGTGCCCACTGCCCTCCAGAGAGACAACACTCCATATGTGAGACAGACAATGCCCAAGCGTGTGTGTGTGTGTGTGTGTGTGTGTCAGTGACAGAGGAGAGAGAGGAGAGGAGAGTTCTAGATGACGTTTATTGAATGAGTGATGAGTGAAGGAGAGAGAAGAAGGGGAACACAGCATGAAAGAGGGAAAGAGAGGAGGAAACTAAAAAAGGGGGATCAGAGAGAGGGAGCTCATGAATTAGAGTCAATCTCCTCAGGCCCAAAGCCGTCTCTCTCACACACACACACACACACACACACACACACACACATACACACACACACACACACACACACACACATATACATAAGCCTGCCAGGCCTCCCACTGAGAACAAGAGCAACATTTACACTTTCTCTCTCTCACTCACACACACACACACGCACGCACGCACACACACACACTGTACTGTAGCCGTGTTGCTTGAAGGCAAGACAGTGGTCGGGGGAGTGTACATAAACTGTGATGGCGCATACATACACACACACACACACACATACACACACACACACACAGGTCCGAGCGGCTACACTCTCCCAATTTGGCCCCCAAACCTCAAAATACAACCAGCCGGCCTCTGGTCTAGCCTTCACAACTTCCCAACCCATAATCACCAGCTCCTCACCCCCTACCCCCCCAGCCCCTACCCACCCCCCCCAGCCTCTACCTCCTCCATTACCAAGAAACCACTGCCCTCTGCATACATTACCCAGCAGACCTGAGACACATTCTATTTTTCTCTTAGCAAACTTGGAGCTCATCAGTGCTGTCATGTCAGTGTTAAAAATATGAGCTATTTGCGTTCTATTTGTCAACAAGGTGTGCTACTGTTTGTTAGCGGTTGGCACCTCCATAAGCACGTCCATGGTGTCCTTATCAAACTGAATCTACTCAACACCAGAGGCATTCTATGTTTGGAAGCATTTTAATTTAGAGAGAAAGAACAAAATATTATATTTCTGATGTCAACCAAAAATTCTCACATTTCACCTGATAGACTATAGACTGATGGACTAACTTGTGCCAAGCTAGCAGTGGAATGCCTAGTATGATCACTGCAATATACTTTCTTTAATTACCTCCGCCAAGGAGGTTATGTTTTCATCGGGGACCGGCGTTTGGAGAGATTCGTAACACCGTCGGGATTCCGGAGCCGTTTATGTTTTTCGCTTAGTGGTGTAATGGCATGGTATGGCCACGTGGTGGCGATCTGAATAGTTTAGGTTCAAATGTATGACAACCTAGGAAGAACAATACAGTGGAGGTCTGCTCTCTCTGAGTGCTTTTCTAGTTTGATATTTTAACCTTGTCACCTTGTCTTTTTAAGGCGAGCCACGGCAGGTGAAAACATCGTTTTTGTGACCTCCGGTCAATTTTTAGATTTTGTGCTAGTTTGCTACCTTGTAGTAGTATGGTGTATTCTACCACCCTACTACAACAACAAAGTCCGATTTGCACATTTAGGGGGTTATTTCACGACATTTTGTCTGCTTACGCCTATGTATTTCTTTTAATTTCACCAAAAGTTCCCATTCTAAAGTGTCATGTACTCCCGCGACCGTGATCCAAATCATATCGTGTGTGACACCGTTGGAAAGCCCTGTTTCTCCTACAAGACGCTATGCAATCCAAATATGGTAATTTCCTTCGTATTAGCAACCAATTGTGAAAGTTCAAAGACGAGTCTAAGC
>NC_085010.1:7567405-7569905 GCF_963854185.1 Sardina pilchardus | reverse complement strand
TATTACATAGAGCTTTCATATTTATGATTGAGAATGATTTTAGGAGAACAGAGAAGGATATAATTGTACACACACACACACACACACACGGATGTACGATTATAGACATTCCATCACCATCAGCAGATCTTCAGCTGTACATATACTGTACAACAAACATACATACAGCTGAATTGTGCATTATTTCAATTAATAAATAAAGGTTCAGCTTGATGCTAAATAGTGCAATAAAGAAACATGTTTCACACAAAAGAATGAATAAAAACTGCAAATAAAAGATGCCTTGTGTTGACTTGCTAATTCAAGTTCAAAGTTGTTTGCAGGCGGCAGTGTATTTTTTGGCTTGGGTCTCCTGGGAAAAGATCAACTTTCTAGACAAGACGGGCACGGAAGACGAATGACCATGATGATGTATATTATTTCTGACCGCTTCCTTTCATCCAGCAGGGGCGGTGGATGTGTGTGCACGTGTTGGTGTGTGTGTGACAAAGTAAATGTATGTGGACGGGACGGTCTTATCTGCTGGTGTGTGTGTGTGTGTGTGTGTGTGTGTGTGTGTGTGTGTGTGTGTGTGTGTGTGTGTGTCTTAAGTGCTTTCTCCCGGGATTACTGTGTGCATAAGAACTGAATGTGTATGTGTGTGTATGTGCGTGTGTGTACATATTTGTGTTGGACAGCGATTTTGGGAGTTAGTGTGTGTGTGTGAGGGGGTACCTGTACAAAGCCGCACATCACGTAGTCGGCAAACATGGGCAGGCTCGGCCGGTTCTCTCGGAATATGTGGAGAGTGTATATCGTCATGACGACGGGCTCGGCCTCAGATTCATCCAGAACCAGAATGTTGATTCTGCTGTTGCCCAGGCCAACGGGGTAGTTTACAATTCTGGAGAAAAACAACAGAAGACTTCTAAGAAAGAGGGATGACACACACACACACACACACACACACATAGGGGCACACATATTTCAGATCCATGTCAAACCACTTAATTCCATGACAGATTACAGAGGATTAGCGGATGGCCACACACACACACATCCACCAAACACTCACTCATCACTCAACACACACTTGCATATCACACACACAAACACACACACACACACACACACACACACACACACACACACACACACACACAAACATACATATTACCTACACACTTCTGTTTCAGGCAAAATGGCATAAAAACTCGCAAAGTAAATGCAGTAAAAGTCTGTTGTGTTAAAAAGAAGCTAGAAACGTGAAACTAAGCTCAAATAAGGGCAAGTACAACTGGTTAGATTATTTGGTATATGTGTATGTGTCTATGCTAAGTACAGTATATGTTTCATACATTACAGTTTTTTCCAATTGCTAACACACTAAAATGACATTCATAGCACAATTATTCAAACTGACACACAGAGAGCAACACATACTCTCAAGTCTCCAAATGTCTAAACACATTTTCAGCTTTACACACATTTTGCAATTCAAAATGACACTTTTTGCATGCACTGAACACGTGTTAGACACACAAATCTGACATAAAGTAACATGTTTGCAGTTTCAAAACAATGCCATCCAAGATAACACACATGAGCTAATTGACCAATACCTGTGCCACCTAGCCAAACACCTCAATGCTTAACTTATACCACTTCAATCAGAAAGTAAGCACTATGAAAAGACCACAGGTAAGGTAACGCAAGGCAACTTTATCTATATAGCACATTTTGTCCAGCAGGCAACCCAATGTGCTTCACAAAAATAAAAACAATACAGTAAAACCATTGAACAACGAGCACCTTTTTTACAAGAAAAATGGAAGATATTGCAGAGAGAGAGGAGGAAGAGGGAGAGGGAGAATGAGAGGGGAAGGTTGCACTGACTTGTTTGGTGAAAAAAAAAGTTGAAACAGCATGCATCTGTATCTGCAAATATTCATGTGCACGTAAATAACTTTAACAATTTGAACTATTTTAGTATTATGCCAAAGCATACTAAAGATAAGAGCGTTTTTCATTATGCCCAACAGTGTGTAGTTGGTTAGACAAAAATCCAGTGAATGAGTGAAGTGTGTGTGCTGCAAAAGTTTGATTTTGATCATGCTATATGTAGTTTTGGTTGCAGTGCTTCATTAGCTAAGTAGATTGAGGTATTTTGCAATTTGGGTGGTTTGGTGTGGTTTTGTGAATTGTGTATGGATTTTTAAAATTGTGTGTGAGTTTTCAAAATTGTGTTTTAGCAATTGGAAAAAAATGTAAAGCGAGTGTGTGTGTCTGTGTGTCTATGATTGTGTGTGTGTGTGTGTGTGTGTGTGTGTGTGTGTGTGTGTGTGTATGTGTGTGTGTGTGTGTGTGTGTGTGTGTGTGTGTGTGTGTGTGTGTGTGTGTGTGTGTGTGCATGCGTGCTGTGTCTTGGGAAGGCTCTAGTCTCATAGGACAGTGAGGTGGACCGTGGTGACCCTTCCTTTGGAGTGTGTGGGTGGGCTGAGCATGGGGAACACAGAAATTA
>NC_085010.1:7562405-7564905 GCF_963854185.1 Sardina pilchardus | reverse complement strand
GCGCACACACACACACACACACACACACACATGCATCTAACACACACACACACACGTTAACCCTATGAGCCCTAAGCTGTTTTAAGGGCATTTTCACTACCTCTAGTTAGAAGCATTTATCCTGGTCATTGTAAGTGCCATTCACACATGCTACATATTGTTTTTTTCAGCACAGTCTAGGCTATCCAGATCTGCCACAATATCATGTATAAATACTTGCATTGATTTGATTTAGATTTTTAAATAATAAAAAGTTGAAAAGCGTACTATACAAATTCTTACATTTTGATGTGTATCTCACCACAGCAAGCTCACATCTCGACAAAACTTACATGGTTATGTAGGCCTGACTGTCCTGAACACGGCAATATAAGAACCATGGTGGAGGTATACTTTGGGGCTGAGCAATTTACAGAAATATGTGGTGTGTGCCTTCCAGAAATAAATGGCAATTTTTATTTAGTGATGAAAAAATGACTTTTTGGCACTTTTTGCACTCCATATTTGTGACACTAGCTGATCTGACATGACTTGTTTGCGGTAGCACGCATGACGTGCACAGATGATGATTCTCTATAATATTTGTTTTACTGCATTGCAATGAACAAAGTAAAGGCAAAAAGTGTTTATTTGTCAAACAAATTTGGATGCAATATGAGTCTTGAATTGGATACCATACAGGAGTGTGCTAGGATCTCAAAACCGTACCCATTCAAAATGGTAACACTTGGATTGAGCATTTTCAAAACCTTTACAGTGAAATACAACGAACAGAAACAAATGAAGGGTTCAGATGCAAAAGCCTCTAAATCCGTCTGACCACTTTTCTTTTAAATGAGCATTTTGTATCAGAATCCTATAGGGTTTCGCCTACAAATCAATATTTCAGACCAGGAAAAGAATGGTATTTAGTGAGGTTTGAAGCTAAATTATGGAATTAACTTACACTATATGTGAAGAGCATTCACTCACCATCATTATCTCATTTTTGACAAAAAGTGGATTTAGAGGCTTTTGCATCTGAACTCTTCAAATCAAAATCAGATTAAAGAAAAATTACAAACTTTCGAATTAGTATTTAAAGATAATCAAAGTCCACTGGACTTCCCCATTTCCAGTGAAGAATTATCACAAAAAATTAGATCCTTAAAGCCCAATAAATCCTGTGGACAGGATAGCATCAGGAGTGAGATGCTTAAGCAGAGCACACCTGAGATGCAGAATGCAATGCTCAAATTATTCAATCTTGTTCTAAGTTCTGGCTCTTTTCCTGACATCTGGAATCAAGGCATTATCACACCAATTCATAAAAGTGGAGACAAATTGGATCCTAATAATTACAGAGGTATCTGTGTGAACAGTAATCTGGGGAAGGTATTTAGCAGCATATTGAATGAAAGAATCCAAACCTTCCTTAACAAGCACAATACCCTGTGTAAAAAACAAATTGGCTTTCTTCCAAATCATCGCACTACGGATCACATTTACACCCTACACACCCTAATCAACAAACACGTAAAAGATAAGAAAAATGGAAAAATATTTGCATGTTTTGTCGACTTTAAAAAAGCATTTGACTCTATTTGGCATGACGGATTATACTACAAACTGCTAGAAACTGGTGTAGGGGGTAAAGTATATGATGTGATCAAATCAATGTATTCAAACAATAAATGCAGTGTAAAAATTGGCAAAAAACAAACAGAAGTCTTCACACAGAAACGAGGAGTGAGACAGGGCTGCAGCCTGAGTCCAACTCTGTTCAACATCTACATCAATGAGTTAGCGGTGCAGTTGGAACAGTCTGCAGGCTCTGGACTCACCCTCCAGAATACAGAAGTCAAATTTCTGCTCTTTGCAGATGATCTGGTCCTCCTATCCCCTTCTGAACAGGGCCTACAAGAACACCTAGACCTGCTGGCAAAATACTGCCAGACCTGGGCCCTGTCAGTAAACCCTACAAAAACAAAAATCATGATTTTTCAAAAGAAACCCAGATGTCAGGAACACAGACACACTTTCACTCTAGGTGGCACCGCCCTAGAGCACACGATGCAGTATACCTACCTCGGTCTGGTTATTACTGCATCAGGTAGTTTCAGCATGGCAGTGAATGCACTCAAAGAAAAAGCCCGCAGAGCCCTCTATGCAATAAAATCTAAATTTTACAATATAAATATACCAATATCAATCTGGTGCAAATTATTTGACAGCATAATACAGCCTATTGCGCTATACGGAAGTGAAGTCTGGGGTCCACTCAGCATGCACAACTACACTGCATGGGACAAGCATCCAACAGAAGCCCTACATGTAGAATTCTGTCGATTTATTCTTAAAGTCCAAACAAAAACACCAAACAATGCATGTAGGGCAGAATTAGGCCGTTACCCATTGGCAATACCTATCCAAAAACGAGCACTAAAATTCTGGATGCACTTGAAATCAAGTCCCATAAATGCACTCCACTTTGAGGCTCTACAAACCCAGGAACTGAACC
>NC_085010.1:7552405-7554905 GCF_963854185.1 Sardina pilchardus | reverse complement strand
GACAGATGAAGACTGAAGTTAGTAAGAGGAGAGAAAGAGGGGATAGAAAGAGAGAGAGAGGGGGGGGAGAAAGAGTGGACAGAAAAGGAGAAAGAGTGTATAGAAACAGAGAAAAAGAAAAAGAAAGGACAGAAAGAGAGAGAGGGTGAAGAAAAACAAAGAGAAAGAAGAAAGAAAGACAAAGAGGGAACAGAAACGGAGAGAGAGAGAGAGAGAGAGAGAGAGAGAGAGAGAGAGAGAGAAAGAGAGAGAGAGAGAGAGAGAGAGAAAGCCTCTGGTACCTGCTGTCTCAGGTCTGCCTGTACCGGCTCCACCAATTGTAGTGCGTTCTCCTGCATGCGATGGGTCTCAAACAGGAAGTGCAAGCCATCCTCCAGGATGAACTCCTTCCTGATCTGTCCATCAAAACCCTGATCCCTCAGCCCCTGGAAGTCTAAGTCTGTCTGGACCTGCGCAAACAGAGGGGGTAGATTAGTCAGGTCTGGCCCTGTGCAAACAGAGGGGGTAGATTAGTCAGGTCTGGACCTGTACAGTACATACAGATGGGATGGATTAGTCAGGTCTGATCCTGTACATACAGATGGGATAGACTAGTCAGGTCTGGACCAGAACAAATTGGATGGAATAGATTCATCAGGTCTGGACCAGTGTTAAATGGACAGGGATGGATTATGGGGACAGGACCTGGACCTGGATCTGTGACCTGGACATGGATCTGTGAATTAAATCAAATCGTATTCATCTTTATAGCTGCATGCATTAACATATAATCACAAAGCACTTTGAGACTTACACCTCCTAGAAGGAGAATGTAAATGATGGAGGCGAGGGCAAAACTTCCTTTTAAACTGCAAGACCATGTTGCTTAGATCCCAGAGCATAGAAGCCAGGAAGAACATGTTTCTTAGAACCCAGACAGCAAAAGTTCCTTTTAAAGTCTAAATCCCACCCTGTGGATTTGAAAAATTGTCCCAAACACACATCTCAATCTCTGCGAGTTGTTGTCCTAGAAACATATAAGTGAAACCATTAGAAACCTTGAATCTTCAAGTTTCCTAATATACAGTATATGTTTTAAAAGAAAATGTATCGATGGCGCTTTGTACAAACAATAAAAGAAAATCCTTGGATTTCAGTCCTCTCACCTGTAGCAGGCCCATTCAAAAAGCCCATTCACCTTAATTTGCATTTGAAAGATTTAGTCTGGCTTTTTTTTCAATTTGTAGTAAAACTACATACCATTTGTGAGTGTTCTTCTTACTTTTATGTAGCAAATACCTTTGTTTTCATGGTTCCAATTTCAAGTCTTGGGTAGATATATTTATAATGTGTTTTTTTACAAGGCTTGAAGACCTTTGAAAAACATTTTTTATATACTTTTGTTTACACTGAATTATAATAAAAACTAATTTCATTACATCCACTTTACTCACATATCACTATTCTGAATATATATGAATAGAACCATATGTGCCACTTGCATAGATGTTTTTAGCAAGATGAAAAATTGTCAAGGTGTAGCAGACTGCCTCAAAGTGTCTGAAAGGCCCCTGGATCTTCGAGTGTTAAACATGCTGCTTAGAACCAGGGCATAGAGGGCAGATTCATCTACCCCAAAGCCAAGAGGTAGACCAGAGGGATGTAACAGAGCACGTTCTGGACCTGAGTGGACAGGATGTGAGAGAAGGATTCATTCATGAGGAAATGACTACCAGACGTGCTGAGGAAGCCTGTAATGTGAGCATGCAGTGACCCCTGGTGGCCTGGTGTAAACAGTACGTCACAGACTGGAGTTAAATTCCCGTCTCTGAGCCATGGAGGCTTCGCACAAATCCTGCCCTACAGATCTGGCACATTCAGGGGGAAACAGAGTGATGACTAAGGCAGAAATGTCAGACAGACACACACACACACACACACACACACACACACATACACACACACACACACACACACACACACACACACACACACACACGTGGATGCGCACATGAACATAAACGTAGGTACAGTCATGGTCACACACATGCACACAACATTCTCTCTCTCTCTCTCACACACACACACACACACACACACACACACACTCTCTCTCTCTCTCTCTCTCTCTCTCTCTCTCTCTCACACACACACACACACACACACACACACACACAAATGAATATACACAAGAACATAAACACTGTTATACTCAAGGCCACACACACACACACACACACACACACACACACACACACGCCTGTGTGAACTGAGGTGACCAGAAGGAGAAAGGCAGACATTCAATAGCTGATGGAAACATCTGCGCAATCAAGTGGGATTACTGCTGGAATTCTGGGGGAGACGGGCCGTACGGATGCTTGGTTCTCCTTACAGACCAAAGAGCTTCTCCTCAATGACACATCCCTAGTGTTTACGAGGCTTTTAAACAGCTTATGACCGCTACAGTCTTCATATACAGGCAGTGTAATGGACGACCATGTGTCCTGTCCAGCCACATTTA
>NC_085010.1:7544905-7547405 GCF_963854185.1 Sardina pilchardus | reverse complement strand
CCAGACCCTCATTACACACTCATCTGCTACTCTGTGTTTTAATGCTTCGCTTTCTCTCTATCTCACTTATTATCTCTCTCTGCAAGTGTGTGTGTGTGTGTGTGTGTGTGTGTGTGTGAGAGTGTGTGTGTGTGTGTGTGTGTGTGTGTGTGTGTGTGTGCATGTTTGTGTGAGTGTGTGTGTATGCATGTGTGTTTGTGTGTGTGTGTGTGAGAGAGAGAGAGAGAGAGAGAGAGAGAGAGAGAGAGAGAGAGAGAACTAATTTTGGCTTGGAAGGTGTTTTGTGAGCACACACACACACAGACACACACACACACACACACACACACACACACACACACACTCATTTTAGGGTAGCTGGAGGCATCAGTATTAGCTGGCTGTGGCAGCAGTCTAATGGATATCACATGAAGTGTGTGAGTGCTTAGTAAACACCTCTGGGCTTGTGAGCAAGAAACTTGGATTCGGACATACACACACACGTACACACATACACTAACACACACACACACACACACACACACTTGGACTTGGATGAGGAACTCTGAGGAAAAATGGCACTCTTAGATTCCTCACCGTACCATACAGTGTGTGCTCTGTGTGTGAGTGTGTGTGAGTGTGTGTGTGTGTGTGTGTGTGTGTGTGTGTGTGTGTGTGTGTGTGTGTGCGCGCGCGTTTCTGCAGGGAGGTCTGTGCCATGTGTGTGTGTGTGTGTGGATATGTGTGCTGACTTAGTAAACACACTCATTTGGCGGGAGCTGTTTTTGACAAAGTGGCAAACAAACTTAGGCAGCTGTTTGCTAACCTGATTGGTTCAAGTAAATCTCGGAGTGCAAACGTCTCATGGTTTCCACAACAGCCCTTTTCACAGCTAAGATAAGGCATCACCTAAACACCACTCAAAATATACCACACACAGCTAGCCCATCACCTAAACACCACTCAAAATATACCACACACAGCTAGCCCATCACCTGAACACCACTCAAAATATACCACACACAGCTAGCCCATCACCTGAACACCACTCAAAATATACCACACACAGCTAGCCCATCACCTAAACACCACTCAAAATATACCACACACAGCTAGCCCATCACCTGAACACCACTCAAAATATACCACACACAGCTAGCCCATCACCTGAACACCACTCAAAATATACCACACACAGCTAGCCCATCATCTAAACACCACTCAAAGTATACCACACACAGCTAGCCCATCACCTGAACACCACTCAAAGTATACCACACACAGCTAGCCCATCACCTGCACGCAATATACTACACAGACCTAGTCCATCAACATTCTGAACACAATATACCACACACACCCGGTCCATCAACATTCTGAACTCAATATACCACACACATCTATTCTATCAACATTCTGAACACAACTCAAACACACAGACCTAGTAGATCACCTGAACACAACTGAAAATATACCACACAGTCCATCACCAGAACACAATATACCCCACAGACCTCACTCAAGATACTACACAGACTTCCCTCAAGATGTAGACAGACCTCACTCAAGATACAACACAGACCTAACTCAAGATATAGGCCCTTTCCGAAACGGAGTCCCTACTCACTTCGACTCTGTTAGCGAGTGAACTTCCTTTTCAAGTCCACTCGTGGGTGCGGAGAACACTCGCGTTGAAGGGGTAGGGGTTAAAACAGCGCTACATTTTGGATGCGCTTGAAGGGAGAAGGAAATTGACGTCATATTAGTTTTCATAGAAATGATGAAGGCAATATATATTAAATCGCCAATTAAGATGTTCTGGACATCCCTGTGTATTAGGATATACATCCCTCTTCTCTCCTTTCATTACTATGAGTGAGGAGTTGCATTTTATGCTTTATTTAACATCAAATTATAAAAGTGCTGTAAATGCGACCTGCACATGTGTTTAAATATTACAGCCTACTTCTGTACGATCTTGCACATTTTACTGAGTATCAAACTAAACATGAGTTGTTACATTGTAGCTTAAATCATGCTTTTCTCTGTAAATGCTGTCATACGGACCAAAAAACAACTGGCAGGGAGATTACATGAGCTGCACGAACACTTGAAAACGGTTGCACCTGCATTTCAAGACAGCGGCTGTGTCTGAAACATCAGTACACACGCTGGGCAGTGTGCATTTTCCGGAAGTTACGTCAAAATAGACTGTCCGAAAGTCAAGCACTCTTACTAGATAAGTACTTCGTTTGGCGTGATTTCCAAGCGTGCATCCATGCATCTTTTTTGGCCTCAGATATCCCATAATCCATTGCGCAGCGCAGGTCAAGCTCCACACGTCATGCAAATCGTCAACACACCCCCCTCCCCGAGTCAGGTGACGCCAACTAGTTAGTGCTATCCAAATGTAGGTAGGGACGCATACTGAGGAGCACGCTAACTGAGACGTTACTGGAAAGAAGGTATGCACGCTTGACTTTTGGACACAGCCAGCATCCATGCTGACTTGCTCCTGGAG
>NC_085010.1:7487405-7522405 GCF_963854185.1 Sardina pilchardus | reverse complement strand
AGAGAGCGACAGAGAGAGAAGGAGAGAGAGAGAGAGAGAGAGAGAGAGAGAGAGAGAGAGAAGATGGTGTTCCAAGGTTTTATGAGCACACAGAGGATGAAAATAAACTCCTCTTGCTTGGCTCCCAGTCCCACTTGTCTGCTTCATGAAGTGAGAGAGAAGTCTAAACTGTGTGTTGTGAAGACCAGAGGCCTTACTAATGGTCATGAACAGAGAGAGGTTTAGACTGTGTGCTGTTACATAGACCAGAGTCCTTACTAATAATGGTCATGAACAGAGAGAGGTTTAGACTGTGTGCTGTTAGAGTAAGACCAGAGTCCTTACTAATAATGGTCATGAACAGAGAGAGGTTTAGACTGTGTGTTGCTAAGACCAGAGGCCTTACTAATGGTCAACCGGGCTACTCCTGAGGACGCAGCTGAGCTGTTGCCCTGCCCTCAAACACTCAACATCAGATGAGAAAAAATAATTCCATTCCGTCCAATACAATTCCATTCCATCCAATACAATTTCATTCCAGTCGGCCCCATTCCATTCTACCCCTGTCCACCCCTGTCCACCCCAGTCCATTCAATTCCGTTGCATTCCGTGTGCTGGACTCCGTGTGAGAGTCGGAGAGGAATTCTGAGGGACTTCACTAGACCTGACTCCAACCTGACGCTGATTTGTGGCACTCTAGTGTGTCTAAACTCTATATGAGGAGAGGAGGGGTTCTGAGGGGGTAGAGTGTGTGTGTGTGTGTGTGTGTGTGTGTGTGTGTGTGTGTGAAACAAAGCACTCGTTCATTAAAAGGAAAATAAATGTGTGGATGTTAAGTGAAAACAGAGAGGGGTAGAGAGAGAGTGAGAGAGAGAGATGGAAAGAGAAAGTGTGTTTGTGTCTGTGTGAATATATGTGTGCATGTATTGGGGAGAGAGAAAGAGAGAGAGATAAGTTGATTAATTGTCTGTTGTTATGTCCATGTCTTAAACCTATATGTTCAACGTATGTGATAATTGCTTTGGCAATACAAATGTCTAAATATTTGTCATGCCAATAAATGGAATTGAATTGAATTGATAAGGAGAGAAAGAGAGAGGAAAAGAGGGAGAGACAGAGAGAGAGAAGAAGAAGAGAGGAGAGAGAGAGAGAGAGAGAGAGAGAGAGAGAGAGAAGGGAGAGAGAGAGAGGGGGGGTGGAGAGAGAGCATATCCCATAAGGGCTGGCTAGTAGTGTTGTTGCTGTTGAGCTGGGCCCAAGTGAAGTGGCTGTTTGTGCTGCAGGGCTGCCTGCCTGTGTGTGTGTGTGTGTGTGTGTGTGTGTGTGTGTGTGTGTGTGTGTGTGTGTGTGTGTGTGTGTGTGTGCTCTCTGCCTGGTTACGGCTCCAGCAGTTGGCAGACAGGCAACACTTTTCCTCTTTTTGTCCTTGTTCCTCCCTCTCTACCCTCACACACACACACACACACACACACACACACACACACACACACACACACTTCCCTCTCTGCCTCTATTCCACCCCCAACACACACACACACACACACACACACACCTCCCTCTCTGCCTCTAGTACCTCCCCCCAAACACACACACACACACACACACACACACACACACACACACACACACACACACACACACACACATACACACCTTCCTCTCTACCTCTAGTGCCCCCCCACACACCCCTCCCTATCCTCCACTCGTTCTGCACTTTTCTTTGGCATCTCATGCCTTATTCTCCTCTCTCTCTCTCTCTCTCTCTCTCTCTCTCTCTCTCTCTCTCTCAGAATGAGGCGTTACCAGTGGCTCCATGGATAGGGTTCAGCCATCATGGCTGCCTGTCAAGAGGTTCTGGTTAAAAATACTCTCCTCCAGACACACACACACACACTCTCTCTCTCTCTCTCTCTCTCTCTCCCTCTCTCTCTCCAAAAGGACAAACAGTCCTTAATCACGATTCATGAATCATGATATAACACACACACACACACACTCACTCCGAGTTACCATGACCAAGGCCTACCCTACAATAACACCCGCATAGCACAGTCCTTCACCAGAAGCCATTTGAGAGAGCAGGGCTGCTGCCCTTCAACCATTCAACAAGTACTTTTACAGCACGCACACACACACACACACACACACACACACACACACACACACACACACACACACACTCTTAAAGCATTTGAAGCACAGGTCACGCAGACCCAACCATGGGTCCACACATTCTCTTGTGCATTGTTGTCAATGCCACAGCTCCGCTACCATTAGCAGCTAACAGATCTGGCTGCAAAGATAAACATTTACACAATTACCTATTTAGAACACACACACACACATACACACACACACACACACACACACACACACACACACACACACACACACACACACACACACACACACACACACACACACACACACACACACACACACACACACACACATACCTATTTAGAGCACAGATCATGGGTGGCCTGGACTCATGGGCAACCAACACTTCCCCATTCAGCTAATTTATATGACTTTGTAATGGCCTGTACAGGCTACGCAATTTCAGCCCGATTTTGCCACGATTGTGTCGTAGCCGACAAATTTTCATTGTTGTTTCTGAATATTCAAAGTCGGGAACAACGTTTGAAGGAGGAAGCATCCTGTAATGTCACATATTGAACGACCCACGATTTATTGTCTGCGACATTCTATAACGTCTTGACCAAATAGTAGCTTGTCAGAATTTTTGGAGAATCTCCTACGACTCCCGTGTTGACACAGACACTGTGGCGACACGCGACGAGAAGGCCACGATAGCTGAATAACGAGAGCTAGACTCCATCCCCATGTCTCCCCTTCTCATACTGAGGTGTCCTAGCTCCTGTGCCCTCACTGTGCTAATTATACATTGATTGGAGAAGTGTTCAATTCTAGAGGCATACTGTATCAATGTCAGCTATCCTGTATCAGTAAATAAAATAGCTCATCAGAGAGTACGAGTGTGAGTAAGAATGTATGGTGTTGGTCGTGTTTGGTGTTGGTCGTGTTTTGGTGTTGGTCGTGTTTTGGTGTTGGTCATGTTTTGGTGTGTGGTGTTGGTCGTGTTTTGGTGCTTGGTGTTGGTCATGTTTTGGTGTTGGTCATGTTTTGGTGTTGGTCGTATTTTGGTGTTTGGTGTTGGTCGTGTTTTGATGTTGGTCGCGTTTGGTGTTGATTGTGTTTTGGTGCTGGTCGTGTTTTGGTGTTGTTCGTGTTTGGTCAGCGCTCAGCTAAAAGAGCTTCCTTATGCCATGAGAGCAGCTGATGTAGCTGATGATCTGAAACAGATATCCCAGAGCTGTACTCGTATAAGAGGGTGGGAACAAAACTTATTATGACCAAAAAACCCTCAAAACCCTCTTGATCCAGCTGATGCGAGACGGCGGACGACCCTTAGCCAGACTCGGGTCAGATCGAGGCCACATCCGCTCTCTCTAGGATCCCGGCAGGCCAGCAATGTCCGAATAAGGAGGCCTTAAACGCAGTGTTTATGATTTATCAGCATATCATTAACACATCCTTAGGCTCTTTAAAAATGGCTCTGCGCCCCGTCTTCTAAATAAAGCCGGACACTGAAACCCAAATGGGGGGACACTGTACCCCGGGCGGAAAGCACGGAGATGACACCAACACCACCACGGCATCATGGGAAAGCACCAACGGCGGCCTGGTGTCGCCATCGCGGGCCGTGCCCTGAGCAGAGAGCACCAACTTTAGCCTCAAACGTCATGGCAGCCCACAGGCATGAAATGATACACTACCTCCAAAGCAGGAGACACACACACACACACACACTCTCTCTCTCTCTCTCTCTCTCTCTCTCTCTCTCTCTCTCTCTCTCTCTCTCTGTCACACACACACACACACCCTAACATACACCCCAACACAAACACACACACACACACACACACACACACACACACGTGTGTGTGTGTGTGTGTGTGTGTGTGTTGGAGGATGGGGTAATATGGGCTGGTTTTGTTGCTATAGTTGGTTTCCTTTTGACTGTTAATAAAGGACGCTGAAAAGTCAAAGTTTTTCTCTCTCTCTCTCTCCCTCTCTTTCTTGCTCTCTCTCTCTCCCTCTCTCTGTCTCCCTCCTTCTCTCTCTTTCTTTAAATCTCTTTATCTCTCTCTCTCCACATCTCTCTCTCTCTCAGGTTCACGACACCAGTTATTTGGTAGTTACTGAACAAAACACAATTAATCCTGTCGGTGAGTTGGATGTGTGGGCTAATTTTCATCAGATGCATTCACACAACACAACACATTCTGTTCATTGTTCTTCTTTTCAAACCAACACTCAAAAGAATTCAATGAGCTAAAAAAAAAAAAAAAACACGTTGCCACAACACTTTCTAAATCCAGTTCCTTGAACTGATTTGTAACTCAAGCAGAATAGAACGCCACAGAAGAAGAGAGAAGTATGTTTCATTACGCTGGAATTAGGACAGAGCCCTGATCATTACTTAACATGGAGGCCAGAACTTGTCCAACTCCTTATTGGCCGCTGCTGTTCAGTGGAATGAGCCGTGTTTGCACACCATGGAAACAAGGCTTTCACAAGGCTCCCACAAAGGCTGCGGACTGGTTTAGAGATTTTCAATTGTGCCACACATATGGCAATAGACTATGATACTGCCTCCCATGCACCACCCTGAAGGCAGCACCCCCCCCCCCCCCCCCACCCCCCTTACTGGTTGTCCCTAGACATGCGTTGTTAGACACATCTGCTTCCAAGAGACTGTTACGCAACAAGCAGACGTGAAAAGCCTTTTGGGTGTCCTCATCATCGCATATTTTTCCCAGGATCGTCCTCAAGTCAAACACAATCTGATGGGCTTCGCAGAGGCAGCAGTCGGTCGATCTCATCATTTCTTTTATTGACGTGTTCACAGGATCCACCCCAAGCCAAACACAATCTGGTGGGGATGCAGCAGCAAGTCAATCTCAGTGAATCAGTTTTTTATCGACGTGCTTAGTCATGTCAAATGGCAAACACCTACAGTAATTTCCGCGGGACAGTGTTTTATGCAAGTTAAAAGAAACAAAACCATATTGATACCATATTAACTGTCCCCGTGTGTTAACCTCATAGCTGAAGACATTTTGCTAAATCAATGTGTAAGATAATAGTCGGGAATTTACGGTGTATAATACGGTGTATCCCACTGTCTTAATGAAGAAACACAAACATACTGAATGTAGCCCTAGAAATCAATCCACTCAGAGTTAAGACCTGCACTTCAGTGTCCAAGTTCTGAGGCTTCTCCCAAAATCGATCATATTCAAGATATAGTAGCTATTAATATCCCTGGTGTCCTGGTTGTTAATGACAGTGTTCTGTTGGGGTGTTCTCACCAAAGACTCTAAAGAACTCCACTCTATCAACATTGGTTCTAATCAGCAATCTATCTTGCACTTAGAGCTCTAGAATCCTTGCCAGCAAATGTCAGGACCTGTTGAAGTGCTCCAGCTAGGATCTCTAGAACAACAGGATAAGGGATTATCTGGGGTTCTGAAATTGAGATACGATGTTTACACGAGCAGACAAAACTGAGAAAAAAGAAAAAACCTGATAATAACCAGGAGTCCATGTGAGTTCACGCAGTCAATCCTGTGTCCGAGGCAATGACAAGTGAGATAAAAGCTGTTAACTGGTAAGAAGACACTCCTACACACACACACACACACACACAATTTCACTACATGGTCCTTGTAAAACTGCTTGAGGTGAGGGGTTAGGATGAAAGACTGTCGTCAGAAACACTGCGTCACCTGTCAGGTGGGCATTTGATCAGCACTGAGAGAGAAAGCACAGCACGTCACCAGACCAGGATGGCTGATGGCTGACTGACCAGATCAGGGCTCGTCCACTGACTGGGATAAAGTTAGACCAGCAGGGAGTCCTCTCCTGCTGGGCCTCTCAGACAGCGGTCATCTGGTTTGGCCGTTACGGCCGCTTCTCTCCAGAGCCGAGAGGAGCAACAGGTGGCTCCAGGAGCTCAGCTGGGCACGCGCACAGCAGGAGAAGAGAAACAAACACCGCAGGACTTTCTCTTAGAACTTCCCTCCAAACTTAGAACACTGCAGCATTCTCTTTTAGAAGCACTCTTTAAACCTCCTTCTGTTAGCTCTGTAGAACTTCCCTCAGAACTTAGAACACCCCAACACTCTCTTTAAACCTCCTTCTGTTAGTTATGCAGAACCAGAGAGGGTTAAAGCGGAGCGAGAGGCGCAAACGTTCGATCATTTCCGCGTTCTGTCTTCACAAAGGGGAAGGGGGCTAAATCCCCCTTTAAGCAGACCTGTTACATTCGAACTGAACTGCTTACCAATCTGACAGAGATCGATATTCCACTATGACGTCTTTGCAACACGCCTCTTTAAGCAGACAGGAACTGTTCGAAATTTGCTTCCATAGAGATGCATTACGTTGCTCTATCTTGTCAATAATTAAGGATCTTTGGCAGAACTTAGAACATTACAGCACTCTTTTATGGCACGGTCAGACTATAAAATTTTTTTGTCACTCACGGTTGTCGTTTACGATCTACCATGTCACACTATACGATTTTAGAACCATGAAAACCTCTCCGCGTCTTGGTCGGTAGAGTAGCCACATACACCGAAAGCATCGGTCGCTAGGGTTGGGTATCGTTTGAATTTGAACGATTCCGTTTCCGATTTCGATTCCTTGTTTCGATTCCGGTTCACGGACTGGGAATCGATACTAGGAATTGGAATTTAAACTTTTGAACGATTCCGGGAGAATTGGAAAGCTAGTCCCGGTTCCCATTGATTCTCGATTCTCGATACCCAACCCTATCGGTCGCGTCATACGACTCTCGTCAAATTTCTGACAAGCCAGACTTTTTGTCGGACTGTTTTAAAACGTCGTGAACGACAAATCGCAAGTCGGGATGCATGTCACAGTATAAGATTCACTCCGCGTTCGATGTCGTGCCTGACCATTTGAAATCGGATCCGACGCTGTAAACTTGTCGGTCACGACAAATTCGGGCCAAAATCGGGCTGATATTGTGTAATCTGACCAGGCCATTAGAAGCACTCTTTAAACCTTCTGTTAGAAAAGGAAGAAAATTATGTCAGAAAAAGTTTCTTCTCTATGTGTCTCACACGGCCCAGTCGAAGCTGTACACACACACACACACACACACACACACTGCCAGCCCTACCCTCTGGGTCCTGTGTGAAAAGGCTGGTCAAGTCCAAGGCCTGGCTCACTCTCACTGCCAACTAGCTCATAGGACAGGGAACCAACTGGATGCTGCTGTTACATAACCACAAACCAGCTCTGCTCACAGTCATGCGCACACACACACACACACACACACACACACACACACACACACACACACACACACAAAGAGAGTGTCTCCCTACTTTAACATCATAGCTGGCTGTCACCTATGATGTTAAAGTAGGTACATAGACACGCACACACACTTCACAACCATGAAGTATGGAGTGAACATGCCCATTATGGTAATCCACACAGGCTGATCAACATTTGTCACCACTGCCCAAACTGCTGTTGCTGTGAAGCAACAAATGATGCCCGAGAGTATGACAAGACTTGACATTGGAATCTACCCCAAATCACACACACACACACACACACACACACACACACACACACACACACACACACACACACACACACACACACACACACAGCAACCCACAAGTACTGTAATCACACACATTCAGTTACTTTGGCTACCACACTGGAATTCTCTAGCTCTCTGTTAATCCGTTATTTTTTGGCAAACTGTAATTTCACCATATGACTTCTATGATGAGTTTCTCCCTGTCTTTAAGTTTCACACACACACGCGCACACACACCCACACACACACACACACGCACACACACGCACACACACGCACACACACGCACACACACACGCACACACACACGCACACACACACCCGCACACACACACCCGCACACACACACACACACACACACACACACACACACACACACACACACACACACACACACAAATATAAACAGATGGCCACTGGTGACTGTGGCCTGAGTCTAGTGATTCCTTGACCATGTTGTCACTGAGGCCTCTGGCAGGTGATGGCGTTATGGACCTGAGAATAACTCCAGCCTGACCTCAGCTATGTGATCTCATCTCACAGACTAGAGAACAGAAAAAGATCACCATCACAGAACTCTAGTAGACCGTCTCAGAACAACTGCAGTCTAGAGAACAGAAAAAGACGACATTGATGACATGACGACATTCACACATAAACTATAACGATAACGCCATGAAGAACGCTATCGTTGGGGATCCCTTTCAGAACGATTTTGAGAACGATAAAAAGCAAACAGCCAATCAGAACAAATCAGATTTTAGACATCATATTCATCAACACGAGGAGAGACTTTTCTTATTGTTGGCCAGTGTGGACGCTTCAATCTTTATGGTTACAATGATCATTATCGTTCTTGGTGTGAATGCCGCTTTAGAGACAGAACGCAGAACAACTAGACACGGAGAACATGTCTTAGAGTAACTACACCACTTTCTTGTAGAACCCTTGTTTAATCCTTTGTCTGTTCGTGGAGCAGAATGTAGAACCACTCTTCAACCCTCTATGCTGCTCATCCAGGAGAACATCTCTTAGAACCGCTATCTGTCAGAAGTGTCAGAACTTTCCGTTGCTCTGACTGACACTGGAATTCTCTGTTTTTCTCCCTCTTTCGTCGTTTATTATGTTCTTGGCAGTAAAACTGCAACTGTGTCATCTGTGAAGTCTCGCTCTCTCTCTCTCCCTCTCTCTCTCTCTCTCTCTCTCTCTCTCTCTCTCTCTCTCACACACACACACACACACACACACACACACACACACACACACACACACACACACACACACACAGAGACACACAAACACACAGTAATAGATCTGAAAACGAAGTGTATGATGTCCCTGCATGTAGCATGCACTTTCTGTTATTGTATCTTTCTCCAAGTCATCAGCATCTTGCTGTAGGCTTTTTCACATGTGTTTCTGCACTCCTATTCTGCACTCCCATTCTCTGGCAGTAGTATTGATTGTTGTGTCAATTATTCGCTGAGGCTTGAATAATACTGCTCATTTTTGTAAGTCACTTTGAATAGAAGCATCTACAAAGTGAATAAATGTGAAATGTAGTGAGTAAGTAAGTAAGAAATGTAAATAGGAGATGAGAAAAAATAATAAATGTCAAGAGGGATCTGAATAAGGGTTAGTAACAAGTTGTAAAAATGAGTAAAATGGTACGTAAACCAACCTCCTAATAGCAGAGAGGCCCCTTAGCTTTACTCTACAGGCACACAAAACACAGGGCTTTATATATTTATGTGTGTGTGTGTGTGTGTGTGTGTGTGTGTGTGTGTGTGTGTGTGTGTGTAATCAGGAGCTTTAGCGTTTACTCTGAGTTAACTCAAACAGGTTTGTTGTTTCTAATACACCTTTATGAATGTGGATGTATGCAGCTTGAGATCACCAGACACTCATATTTTCTCTTTAAGCTTTTCTGTGGGCTCTAATTCAAACAACAGGCAGAGGCAGTCAATGAGCACCGAGTCTGGTCTATCACGAACACATACACACACACACACACACACACACACACACACACACACACACACACACACACACATACACACACTATATTGTTTGGCATCTGGGAGCACTCAACTGACCCATTGGTGTTTGTGCTGAGGATCCTAATTACTGTATTGGATTAGGAAGTAGGTTTTGCTTCGTTATCAAATCAGCCATTAAAATAAAGTCAAAAGTTGGCCAACATTTAAAGTAAAGACTCTATTGAGTGATTGAGTTGAGGCTTACCAAACATGTTTTTATTCACATGCTGCTGCTGCAAGCCCCATGCAGCCAGCATCGGAGATAGGAATTAGCCTGCAATAGCATGTTCTCATTGGTAAGTGTGTGTTAGGGCTAGCGTTGGAGTGATGGTGTTATGCATCTAGGCACGCACAAGGAAACTCTGAGAAGGAGAAAGAGAGAGAGAGAAGAGCGAGAGAGAGAAGAGCAAGAGAGGGAGAGAGAGAAACCAAGGAGAGATGGAGCCGAGTTGGACATAAATAATCCCACTGACAGATAGGTCTATCTATGAGAGGCTGAGGCGCCACTGCAGTCAGGATACACACACACACACACACACACACACACACACACGCACGCACACACACACACACACACACACACACACACACACACGCACACCTCTCCCAAGTACGGAAATGACTGGTGCACTTACATCCACAACTGCACTGTAAAAAATGGCTGTGAAATTCACAGTTATTTACAGGAAATTTCACAGTAGCACTACTGTATATGCTTTTTACAGTAGAATGTTGTAAAATTTACAGTAACGCCCCTACAATTACAGTAGTCCAAGTGTTACTGTAAACATTACAGTAGTCAAATCACTACTGTAAAACAAACACAGTATAGCCACTATAGTACTGTAAATAGTAAAGTAAACTACTGTATTTTTTCTTTTTAACAATTGGCCAGTAAGTTACTGTAAATACAATTGAAATCACAGTATTTAATTGGTTTTCATTTTACAGTGAATGCATAAAATACTGTAAATGGAAATGCGGTACCTTTACTGTAAAAAGTATTCACAGTAACTTGCTGGCAACAATTGGGCAGTAAGTTACTGTAAAACTACTGAAATCACAGTATTTAATTGGTTTTCATTTCACAGTGAATACAGAAAATACTGTAAATGGAAATGCGGTACCTCTACTGTAAACTACAATTACAGTAGTAAGTGTTACCTTAGAAATTACAGTAGTCAAAACACTACTGTAAACAAATCACAATTAGCCACTAGTAGCCTAGGCTACTGTAAATAGCTAAGTAAACTAGCCTACTGTGTTTTCCCTTTTTTAATCTTATCTTTCTTTTAACTCATAATGACATACCAGAGACTGTTGAGAAAGTCAATTTGATGTCAAGAATTAAGGCTTTGATCACACTATTGAGCAAGCATAACACATTTCCACGATTGTTTTTAACGGCTGCTTATCGCCTCTTGATAAGCGCATGCGCACACGCAGTAATTCCCATCCCCCACCGCTGACTTTTCAACTCCAGCCAGAGTGACTTCACTTCAACCGTCACTTTTCAATCATGAATCTGACTGCAATTTTCAACTCTGTACAAACATCATATTCAAGGTAAGAATTACAGTACTTTTGTATGCCAATTGAAAACGGGAATTTATTAGAAATGTATTGTTTTCACAATGAAATGTTAACCAAAGCCATTATTGTCATGTTAGAATCAGCATAGCACATATCGATAGCTAGAACTAGCGAGCTAACGTCGCTAGCGTTAGCGATGTTAGCTGTTAATGTTAACTTTTCCAGTAACTAACTTAACCATCATGTGGGATTTTTCGAATGATAGTCAATATCATATCTAGCAATAATTCAGTCTGATATGTCGTTATGAATGTAGAGTTTTAGTTTGAATGAAATATCAGACGCAAGTAGCTTAGCTTAAAGTGGCTGTTACCATGCAGGCTGAAGGCTGAAGTTAGCTAGCAGACAGACACAGGTGAAAGCATAGACTGTATACAGTCTATGGGTGAAAGTTGTTAACGGTAGCAGCTAGTTAGTAACATTACTTTGCGAACTCCATGGGGCATGGGTAGTTAACATTAAACTTAATACATGTAGTGTTGATGCATAATATGTAGTGTTGCTATAACTGGAAAGAGGACCAGTAAAACAAATTAATGAAGTAGGCTGATGTGTAAGTTATCTCACCCCTAATTTAGGAACTGTAGTTTTGCATAGTCATGCTCATAGATCCGTCATATAGTGGATGTGAAAGGGGAGCATTTGGGGAATTTCAATTACCAGAAATATCATGCCGATAAGTAAAGGGATCTTTAGTTTGTGAAGGGTAGTGTTTGGCTAAATGGTATTCATTTTATAGCCTTTATTTGCCCAATGTTTGGTGACTTAAATTGAGGCATGTGTTTATTTAAGATGCATGTGAGTGTAGTAGTGCTTCAGTGATGGTCTTTTCATGTTCTGGCGTGTTTTGCAATGTATTAATTAATGTAAGCCTCTTTCTGTTCGCTCTGTTAGTAGGTGGTGTGAGGACTGCTGCCCTGAGAACGCTGTGTCAGAGACACTTAGGCTGTGTGCATTTTGGAATGTTCCAAATGTGTGTCACTTCCATAAGGAAGAAGTTCCAAGCCTGCAAGTGAGTTCACTCACCAAATAGAGACACACGCATATAGCATTTAATATGTGTGCATGTACTGTATTTGTGTCTGTAACTGTTTAGTTTATCCCCTCCTTTCATGTGTCTGTTATGACTTTGTGGGCTCAACTGTCAACAACTGTCCAGGGCGAAGTCGGTCAACCCTGATGGCACTACCTGATGGCACTACCCTGATGATGTCTGTTAGCCATGGCTGCTGCCCTCAACATGGTGTAAGTGTTTGTGTTTTATTTATGTTCATAAATAAACTGATATCAAGAAGTAACATAGATGGTGACAAGGGTGGCAAGGGTGCCTCATGGCAAGGTAATTATCATTTCTATTTCTACATCTGATTGCCTTGCTTATTTTTTAAAGCTATGATTTGTTTTGTATGGCAATTGCTGTTTATTAACAAATTATATGGCAATTGCTGTTTATTCTTTTTAGGAGCCATCCAGAAGTCCCAGCCTGGAGCCAGAGGCTGCTATTGCAAGTCAGATGGGAGATGGCCTACAGTATGTTAGGCATCAGAAAAGTGGTGTTCGCATGAAGGCAGAGTTGCTGCAGGCAATTATGAGATTAGGTATGATATCACATAGACATACTTCTGTTCAGAAGTGTAGGGTCACTTCGAAATGTCCCCTTTCAAAAAAAAAAACACTGGACATATCAAAGTGAACACCCAAACTTTGCTATGGTGGTGTATTGTACACATCTGCATTACTTCTATCTATTGCACCTGACTAGTGTGGGTTTGCTTTTATTTGTCACACAACCGGAGTAGTTTGCATTAATTACTGTATATTCATGAACGGGGTCAATTGTAATGTATGCTTTCTTTCTCTTTTTCAGACACTTGACATTTACTGCGAAAGGTACCATCAGAGCACCTCTCCCTACCCTGCAGGATACCTATACCAGAAGAGTACAACAACGGCCCAAAAGTATTTCAAAAGACATTTCACGCTCTGACCACGGACTGTTTAAACCACTGAGGTCAAGCAGACGTCTCTGTTCCCACGTGGCAGACTGAGGGAACACCCACAAAACAGACTGGGGATGAGTTTCTTTACTCCGCATCCTGTACACACACAACTCCTTATACTACATTACATAGACTTGCCAGTTGCCATAATGCACTTACACACACTGCGCTTTTAACCCCCTTATCTGTGTCAAATCAGATAAGGTTGTGGTTGTGTTCAAACCATGTCTACTGTTGTCTGTCAACATCCACTTCAGTCATACATTTGAAATGTCTTAAATAAATAACAAAAGTTAAAATTGTTTTATTGTCTGCAGTTAACTGAAATATTTTGGAATATGAGTTATTCTATTAATGATTGCTCATGTAAGTTCAATTGAATTCACAGTATTTAACTGACCTAGCTTTTACAGGGAAACAGCCAATACTGTAAATACAACTAAAAAAAAAAAAAAATCTTAATTTAAAATCAATTGTTTTTCACTTTACAGCGAATACATAAAATACTGTAAATGAAAATGCGGTACCTTTACTGTAAAAAGTATTCACAGTAACTTACTGGCAACAATTGGCCAGTAAGTTACCGTAAATGGAAATACAGCACCTTTACTGTAAAAGGTTTTCACAGTAACTTACTGGCAACAATTGGCCAGTAAGTTACTGTAAATGGAAATACAGTGCCTTAACTGTAAAAGGTATTCACAGTAACTTACTGGCAACAATTGGCCAGTAAGTTACTGTAAATGGAAATACAGCACCTTTACTGTAAAAGGTTTTCACAGTAACTTACTGGCAACAATTGGCCAGTAAGTTACTGTAAATATGACTGAAATCACAGTATTTAATTGTTTTTCATTTTACAGTGAATATATAAATACTGTAAATGGAAATACAGTACCTTTACTGTAAAAGGTATTCACAGTAACTTACTGGCCAATTGTTGCCAGTAAGTTACTGTAAATTTTACAGTAAATTTTTTACAGTGTGGCAGATGCATGCAACAAAATACAGGGCAGACTAACTTGCGCATACACACACACACACACACACACACACACACACACACACACACAGGCCTAGCTGGCCTATATACACACTCACACATGCCTCTCACACACAGGTTAAATTGGCAGAATTATACACACACACACACACACACACACACACACACACACACACACACACACACACACACACACACACACACACACACACACACACACACACACACACACACACAGGGTAATTTGACAGCAAGGGATGCACACTCCCAGCTGACCCTTGACAGCTGTCACTTCCCTCAGCACACACGTCCAGCTCAGTCTCTGTTAATGGTGAGATTATCGCGACCAGACACTCGGCATCAGAGACTTCTTCAACCTCCCCTCTCTCTCTCTTTCTCTCTCTCTCTCTCTCTCTCTCTCTCTTTCTCTCTCTCTCTCACACACACACACACACACACACACACAGATACTCAGCCTCAGAGACTTCTCCAACCTCTTCTCTATCTCTCTCTCACGCACACACACACACACACACACACACACACACACACACACTCACTCACACACTCAGCATCAGACTTCTTCAACCTCTTCTCTTTCTCTGCCGTCTGCGTTGTACCCTTCCAGCCCCCCCACCCCCCCCCCCCCCCACTCCAACGTATGCATTTCCCACCAGTCAGTTCACTGAAGGATGACCTACAACTAGATGCAGTGCACACTGTGGAAGTGAAAGAAAAAATGGCAAATTGCAAGATACAAAGGGTGCAACTGGTATTTACTCTGTTTCCTTTTTATATGACAACATGCGTGGCCCATCAAAAGAATCACGCAATGCAATCTCGTTGGTGTCCATCATGCAGGACAGTGTTATGATAAAAAAGAAATGTGTGTGTGTTTGAGTAGGGGGGCTTAAAACCCCTCCTCCACCGTTAAACGCACGTGGCCTCTCGACCAATGGCCGTTTGGCCTTGAGTTGCTCCTCCAGAAATATCCACACAAAGACAGCCGTCATAAATATACAACGTGTGCTCACTGTTTCAAACTGACGAAGGGGAAATTGCGATCTATTTTGAGTTGAAGAACATTTCATTTAGGCTAAGTAAACTAATCGTTTTTTTCATTTAGCACTGAGCAAACTAAACTCCAAATTAACTTGTTTTGTTTTTGTTTTTAATAAATTCAAGCCCGCAGGTGTGGTAGCCATGAGAGTTTCAAAGGAAATTGCAATTTCCTACATCTGCCATTATGATAGCCTAATTATGGAACAGTCCCTGTTAAACCGGATGCTCAAGAGAATGGAAATGGTCTTGGGAACCAAATAAATAAATAAATAAAAACTTCAGCGACATACTGCAGCCATCTCTCAAAGGTAGGGTACGGAAAGACAGACTTCATCCGATAGACACAGACTGCATTAACAAAGTCACAATAGCTTGTGAAACACTATAGGCCAATGTAGGCTACAATAATCATATCTGATTTAGGCTACTTACGACTTTGTCATCTTGAAATGCATCAAGTGCTGATACGAGCTTCTCGGGGTCCAGGAGGTTAATTCCGGACCTGTTCCTCTCTTGTGGGCTTGGCCCGTCGGTCTTATACGGAGTCCGATCGACCATTAGCATTTGATAAAGAAGACAGGCGGCTATTCCAATGAGCAGCAGGGGAGCCGTGCAGTACCTGCGACGGAGGGTCCATGTCCGTCGCAAGAGCATCCCCGCTTCTAGACAGAGCGTCTTGGCCGGAGACTCAGGGCGTACCATTGGCGATGTTTATTTGGCAGCCGCATCCCAGACGCCAGACTGTTGCGCACCCGTTGCGGTGTCGAGAAATGAACAGTAAATGCGCTCTTCAGGAATCTGCGGATGTTTACGTGACATTAAGCGTTTCACCACGACTGCAGCTAGGGGTCAAAAAGGGTGTAAAATAAGAAATGCTACCATCCTCTGTCCTCCTCTGACCGATCAGTCGACAGTGGGCACAGCTGTTGGTAAGAAGTGAAAACTTTTAGGAGAAAGCTTTTGAAAAGCAGCCCAAACTGAGAAACTCCAGTTGACCAAGAGAGCGCTAGTGGCTCTCAGAAAATCTGCGTTTGAGAGAAGTTTCCTACTGCCCTCATTCAGAGTCGAGTGCCCCTCCGTTGATTAAAACCACTCCGTGTAGCGAAACCGCATGACTGTGGTGAAGTCTCGTAGCCTACGCCTCCTTCGTCCGCTGTCAGAAAAACTTTTTGCCACTCCAAAAACTGCGCAGAGAGAATAAAAAACAAAAGCATCACTTTTCCTGCCGAATAAGCCAACACTCATAACACAACTATAGCCATTCCCGACCGGAGAAGGCAAGAGGCACAGAGCGCGATTGTCCCGTTAGATCGGAGGGTCCACCTGGTTTACGTTAATCTTGGAGAAAAAAAGTAAACAGTGACTTCCTCCCTGAGCGGACCGCTGAATTACGCGCGCACGCACACACACACACACACACACACTAGCCTCTACCGCTTCCCGAAATTAATGATTCCAAAGGGAGGCGTTCAGTCGCTAGGCTACTTTATTTCAGTTCAAACCGAACTGAAAGAAAAGCTGAATAACTGCCGAAACCTTTTCATGGCCAGAAAACGCTGCCTATTTACATTCCAAGTGCCTCGCGGCGCGGTCTAAATTCGCACGCATGCCTTCTCGGTCGGGGGGTCGAACTATGCGCTCCCGTTTCGAGAGCCGACAGAACAGAAGCACCCCTAGCTATTTGTGGGACGACAATCCTCTGTGGGGAACAGTGACGGCTAAAACCAATGCGTGACAGGAATGAACGAATCAACAGATGGTTTTCGCGGACTCACTCACTTTTGAGTTTAGGATGACAGGTTATTAGTGCAAGGCTGATAGCCACCATCAATCAATGGGCTTTTCACTGATCCAGATGCCACGTCTCAAATTTAACATTTTAATGAATAGGGACAACATTATTTCAGCGAGAAATCGGCGTCCATCACATTCTTACCAAAAAACATAGGCTACTTAGTCTTCGTGACACTTTTAATGCAAACCACCGTTCAGCCAAATTATGAAGAGGACAACACAGGGTACCAAAAAAAAAGTTTTATTGTGTTTTTTTTTCTTTCCACATCTCTGGAAACGTTCAATTACAATTTCAGTGCAGAACGGCCTAGTAAAGACATACACACAGACACTTACGTCAGCACGTCCGCTCCGACGTGCTTACATACATTCACGCGCACTTACGTATAAACACACATACCTCAATAATCACTTTGTTCTATACAATTTTTTTTTGTTTATTTTACAGGGCTCACACTTTTAAGGTGAAGCATTGGTCAAAACAAAATCTGACGGACACACCACTTTAACCAGTAACTAGCACAACCATCTTAAAAAAAAAAAAAGAAATCTTTCAATCAGCAATTGACATTTAACATTTTTTCCTCATCTCCATGTAATCATTATCTTCTTCATCAACTGGCATTCTGAAGTTTCCAAACACCAATTTGTGACCAGAGGGAGGCAGCCCGAGTGCATGACTGGGAGGCACACCTGGGTAAGTTAACTCACAGCACGCAGTAGTAGCAGCAGCAGAAGTAATCCTCCTAAAAAAACATGCCCCCTGTCTTGCCCTGCCAGGACCATTAAGATACTACTAGGAGATTTACCACTTAATCCGAGCTAACCCAGAGTTAACTAACTAAGAAAGTTAATTAAGATACAGGGGTCTTCGACTAGGAGATTTACCACTTAACCTGAGTTCACCAACCCAGAGTTAACTAACTAAGAGAGTTATCTAAGTGAGTGAATTAAGTGAGTTAACAAACCCAGGGAGTTCACTAACCCATGTACAACAAACTCCTCCTCCAGATAAGATCCAACTCCAATATGACTGTGAGCCGGATCCAGCCCTGCTCAGGTGCGACTGTGGGCCAGTTCAGGGCCGGATCGGGTGTGACTGTGGGCCGGATCAGGGCGAGTTAGCTGCGCTCTGTATGGGTAGTAATGGGCAGATATTCGTCCTGGACTTTACCCTCGAAGCAGAGGACTGGGTGTGAATGTGTGTGTGAATATACACTAATGTGTGAGAATATGTGTGTGTGTGTGGGTGTGTGTGGGTGTTGGGATAGAAAATGTTCGAGCCTTTTCTTTAGTGAACAGCTGTATCTCACTCTGTGTGTGTGAGCGCGTGTATGTGTGTGTGTGTGTGAGAGAGAGTGATGGGACAGCGATGGTTAGGATGGCGTTTAGCGGACGCTGCTCGTGTGTGTGTGAGCTTGTATCAGAGGAGGCGTTTCACACTGCAACATGCTCAGGGGTCGCGACCCCCCCCACACACATGGCAGCTTGAGGAATGTCTGAGTGTGTGACCACACCGTCCCCACCCACCTGTTTTGCACACACACACACACACACACACACACACACGGCAAAGGACATGGCAGAGGTATGGATATGTCGTGTCTAATACATATGGGAAAATCACATTGCAGATACAGTGATATGTGTCTTACTCTCTCTCTCACACACACGCACACACACACACACACACGGTGGGGACGTAGCAGGAATAGCCTCTGCAAGGCTGAGATGGACAGTTCGGTTGGGATGGGTTGGGTGGGTGGCAGGAGAGGAGAGGAGGGAGGGGGGGTACTTGGGATCCTCCTGGGCTTTAGGAGAGAGGGGGGGGGGGGTACTTTGGGTCCACTGGGGGCATCACGAGGAGCTTATTTGTGTCTGCTGCCCCTCCTCTTCAGCGCAGCGTTACACTGGGGGCAATACCACTTGCCCTTGGGGGCTTCTGTCAGCCCCACACATCCGTAATGGAACCACTCGATAGGACACTACAGAGAGAGAGAGAGAGAGAGAGAGAGAGAGAGAGAGAGAGAGAGAGAGAGAGAGAGAGAGAGAGAGAGGTTAGTGAAGTTGTCTGTAGATAAACACAGTGAGGTGGCAATAGTGTGATGCGTGTAAAGGAGTGTTCTTACATCTGGGTTATCGCAGCCCACCATCTCACCGTAGGACACCTGCAAAACACCAAGCAGACCAGCCGTCACACACACAAAACATTAAAGCCAGATTGGACATCGTCACACTCTGACACACACACACACACACACAGCTAAGAACACTTCAAAGAGAGTCTGTTCATCTAATCACAGTCTATTGCAGCAAAACGAAATGGAACACCTCAGACCAAAATAGGTGCCGTTTGCCATCTTGTTCTCGTTGTTTGCCTTCTCGTCACACACACACACACACACACACACACACACACACACACACACACACACACACACACACACACACACACACACACACACACACACACACACACACACACACACACACACACACACACACACACACACACACACACACACACACACACACACACACACACACACACACAGTCCTCTGGGTTGACTGGATCATTTTTTCCCCTCCATTTGAGAGAAATTACAAAACAGGCAACATTTCATCATGCATCTCTTTTGCAGAGGGTCATTTTAAACACACACACACACACACACACACACACACACACACACACAAACTTGAGTGATTGTGATTATGTAATTCATCCTCTGTGTTGCTTTCCCCCTCTATAACCAGTTTGATGCCAGTAGACCCAGCGCTGCTTTTATGTTTGATTTGACTGGCCTCTAGTGGTGCAAGCGGGGAACTGCAGTAGAGCTCTTCAAACAACTATGGGGTTCAGTGTCACTGGAGAGATGCGTTACTTAACACCTCGTCCTAACAGCAGCCTTGCAAGTGAGCTACAGCGACAACATCAGTTGGACCGTCTTTTGAAAGTCCTAAGTGACCGCAAGACAGTGCAGCGGCACGCGTCCAAATGCGTCGGCGTACGAGGCCACAGCACCGTGAGAGACGCGGCGCCAAACACAATGCCAAGACATCCGACGCGACGTGACGCGACGAGTCACTCAGATCCTGGTACTCGTCGCGCGGACCCTGTTAGGGCTAGGTGCGACGCTAGACTCGCACGCTTGCGTTGTGTTGTGTTGTGACACTGCATGCAGGTGGGTTTCCTCAACGGTCAGGGTATGTACTAGGGTGCATACCTCGAAGCATAACTGTAATCTGATTGGCTGGTGCTGTCCGTTGCTGTCCGTTGGTTCAGCAAAATTCGAACATTTCTCAACTTCTTGACAGGAGGCAACAAAGCAAAGCAACACAACACAACGGAGCCACAATCCACTTGGACAGATGCCTTAAGCCTGGGTCAAGCAAAGCAGAGGAGTCTCCAGCACGGCGCTCAACGCCAGCGTCTGTAGTAGTAGTGTCACAATTATTCAGGTCTATGTGTAATGTTTAGCTTATTCTGTTTACCACCTCGTGGTTGGAATGGTTTCAAAATAAGAAAGCAGTTTCAAAATAAAAGCCCCCCGAAACAGAATAGGGAAACGCCCAAACATGTAAATAACATAAAAGGACTGCATTAATAGTATAAATTATTTTTCTATTTTTTTTTCTTTTTTTAATCGAATTGTGACTTTAAACTTGAAAATTAAATTGAATCGAGGCTTTGAAGAATCGTGACACCCCTAGTGTGTAAGCACCGTACTGTAAGGACACGGTCCAGTGGCAGCACTTTAAAATAGCTGTTAGGTCATCACACCTCGTGTGGTGTCCACCACACAGTGCTGTCCAGGCCAGAGATTTACTGTTGTAGCGTCCACTCCACCCGCACACACACACACACACATACACACACAGAGCAGGATATTCCTGGTGCGTTATGAGTGTTATGCAACCCAACCTGGCTGACCATGTGGTGTCCGGGCAGAGAAACATGGGCGTAGGTTGTAGGTTCACACACACACACACACACACACACACACAAAACTAGTTGCAGACGCACCATCATGACTCATTGGGGTCACAGGGTCTACTACCAAACACACACACACACACATACCTGGTTACAGATGCAGTATCAGAGCTCATTAGGATTGTAGGTCGCACACACACACACACAGTTGCTGATGCTGAGGTCGGGGTTCATTGGGAACACAGGTCCACTAACAAGTGCACACACACCTGGTTACAGATGCAGTAGCGGGAATCGTTGGGGTCGTAGGTCCATTAACACACACACACACACACACACCTGGTTGCAGATGCAGTAGCGGGAATCGTTGGGGTCGTAGGTCCATTAACACACACACACACACACACACACACACACACACACACACACAGACCTGGTTGCAGATGCAGTAGCGGGGCTCGTTGGGGTCGTAGGTCCATTCACACACACACACACACACACACACACACACACACACCTGGTTGCAGATGCAGTAGCGGGGCTCGTTGGGGTCGTAGGTCCATTCACACACACACACACACACACACACACACACACACACACACACACACACACACACACACACACACACACACACACACACACACACACACACACACACACACACACACACACACACACACACACACACACACACACACACACACACACACACACACACACACCTGGTTGCAGATGCAGTAGCGGGGCTCGTTGGGGTCGTAGGTCCAGTCCACCTGGCTGTTGGCGTCGGCCTCGGGCAGCGCGGAGGCCTGCTGCACCAGCTCATGGGCCAGCGCAGAGGAGGACGAGCACGACGACAGGGAGGAGGAGGAGGACGACGAAGACGACTGGTGGTTGGAAGACTTGTTGTTGCCTCTGTGTGGAGGGGAAGAGGAGGGGATGGAGAGAGAGAGGGAGGGAGGGAAGGAGTGAGGGAGAGAGAGGGAGGGGGAGATGGAGAGAGAAAGAGTGGTTGTTGAAAAGTTAGAGACTGATGTGTATAGCAAAAACAGACTCACTTTCTCTAACGCGCTGCTTTCCGACACAGAAACGCTCACAAGCGCGCGCACACACACACACTCTCACCCTGACTGCTTTCTAACTTTCTCTGTAGTCTCTCACACAAACACTCACAATCACAATCACTCACAATCACTCACAATCACAATCTCTCACACTCTCTCTCACACTCTCACACACACGCACACAGTAGTTTGATTGATGGGGGCTGTCTGGAATGGTGTCAAACATGGCAGCTGCCACCCGATGCATTTTTACATGCTGTTAACTTTAGCAAGGGAACATGAGTGAGCAACTTGAGTGAGTGAGTGAGTGAGTGTGTGTGTGTGTGTGTGTGTGAGAGTGTGAGTGTGGGTGTGAGGGTGTGTGTGTGTGTGTGTGTGCACCTGTGCGTCTACGAGAGAAATACAGTAAGGCACAAACAGAGATATTTAAAGATTCCATACTGTATCCACGGAAACAGAAAACTAGACGCTCTGTAACAGCTTTACATGTGAAGTAACTGTGGTGCAGGGTTCTACACGCCAACAAACACACACCTGTATCCCAGCAACACACACCAGTATCCCAGCAACACACACCAGTATCCCAGCAACACACACCAGTATCTCAGCAACACACACCAGTATCTCAGCAACACACACCAGTATCTCAGCAACACACACCAGTATCTCAGCAACACACACCAGTATCCCAGCAACACACACCAGTATCCCAGCAACACACACCAGTATCCCAGCAACACACACCAGTATCCCAGCAACACACACCAGTATCCCAGCAACACACACCAGTATCCCAGCAACACACACCAGTATCTCAGCAACACACACCAGTATCTCAGCAACACATACCAGTATCCCAGCAACACACACCAGTATCCAAGCAACACACACCAGTATCCCAGCAACACAAACCGTATGACACAGAGAGATCAGCAGCCACTATTACAGACAACAGACTGTCTGGCTACGATGGTGAGTGTGTGTGTATGTGTGTGTGTGTGTGTGTGTGTGTGTGTGTGTGTGTGTGTGTGTGTGTGTGTGTGTGTGTGTGTGTGTGTGTGTGTGTGTGTGTGTGTGTGTGTGTGTGTGTGTGTGTGTGTGTGTGTGTGTGTGTGTGTGTGATTTAGTTGTTTTTTGACGACTGTAGAGCTCCCTCTTGAGTCGTGATGCATTTGTATGTTACTCAGAAATGGTAAACGACAAACTTCTCACGACTTATCTGGCTACGATGGTGAGTGTGTGCATGTGTGTGTGTGTGTGTGTGTGTGTGTGTGTGCGTGTGTCTTACTTGGTCTTGCGGCCGCTGCCGCGGGCCTCGGCGCTGTTGCTGGGCTGCGTGAGGTTCTGGGTGAGGGTGGAGGCCAGGGCCGAGCTGGAGTAGGCGTCGCCACGGCCCACCGTGAAGTCCCGGCCCAGCTGGAAGTCGTTGTTCTTGATGGCCTCGTAGCTCGCCTTCAGACTGGACGTTCGCCTGCCCTCCTTCATCTAGACGGACACACGCAGAAACAATTAAGTTGGGCATATACAACAGTAAAAAAACGTAGTGATGGTGCTGGCTTTTGCCCCAGGGCCTGTTGGGAGGGATGTCCACACACACACACAACCTTAGCAGTGACTGTCTACACACACACACACACACACACACACACACACAGTACCTGAGCGGTGGCCTGGACGGCCTGTGCTGCTGCCATGGTGATGGCCCCAGCCCCGGCCCCAGGGCCTGCTGGGAGGGCGGTGAGGTTGTAGGAGCTGAGCGGCTGAGACGAGTTGACGCTGTACACGCTGTTCGCCGCCGCCGCCGCTGCCGCCGCCGACACAGTGTTAGCACGACAACCTGCGCCACACACGCACAAGACATGGGACGGATGTATCATTTGATGACTGTAGAGGTGTTATGTGAGATCAAGCTAGAGAGAAGGGGTGTGTGTGTGTGTGTGTGTGTGTGTGTGTGTGTGTGTGTCTGGTTTAGTTGTTTCTGACGACTGTAGAGCTCCCTCCAGTCATGATGCATTTGTATGTTACTCTGAAATTGTAAACAACAAACTTCTCACGCCTTATACCCCCTGTACACAATGCAAATGCTTTTGTTTTCTGTTATGGAGGTGAAGGATTAACAACACGTTAAAACCATCTCCAGAGAGCTCGATCTACTGACAAGGTCATGTTTCACGACTCTCGTGAGGTTTGTCGGGACGGCGCCCTTGGAAGTTGCACGGCTGGTTTTCTTGGTAGGGCCTCGCTGCGTCTATGCTGCAGAGCTATGCTAAGTGAACGACTTGCCTAATATACGTTCTTTTACCATCAAATTGGCCTCGTAAAGGTGAAAATCTTGCATGGTTTACCTTTAATGAACATAGGGATTCTATGTGTGATCAAGATAGAGAGAAGGTGTGTGTGTGTGTGTGTGTGCAGAGGTGGGAGAAAGTTCGTAATAAAATGTGTGTATAGGTGGATGATAAATATGGTGTGTGTGTGTGTGTGTGTGTGTGTGTGTACCTGGAGTGTTTTCCTTGGATGCATCCGACGTGAGTGTGGACAGGAGGGCCTCGGACTTGAACTTCTTCTCTGGCACGTGTTCCGTTGTGTGGTGAGCCGGCGTTGTGTACTTGCGCTCTGATGGGTAAAACACACACACACACACACACACACACTCTTTATTTGCTGGCCATTGGTACAAATAGAGCGGACCGACACAGTGACATCACAAACAGAAGAACAGGAAGAGGCGGGGCTTACTCTCTACGGTGGCGTGTGAGTGGACGTGGTGGTTATTGACAGGCTGAGAGGGGCTGTCCATCTCCAGCGATCCTGTCAACAGAGAGGCGGGGGAGGGGATTAAAACAATCTACTGGCAACTACACACACACACATACACACACACACACTTTCTTTCTGACTCTTACCTACACACACACACAAGCATTCTTTCCTATTCCCTTACACACCCACACACACACCCACACCTGGGAGATGTTGTCTACATTCACACACACACACACACGTCACATGGTCATCCCATTTCCACGGCATCAGCCAAGTGACTATCACAACTTAGAGGAAAGCTAATCGTACATCCTATTTGTACTGAGGGCTATTCTTATGGTGACAGACAACAAAGAAATTACGCAAAATCCGTAAAAAAAAATCCCCAGTCGTCTGACGAGAAGCGTCAGAGGACCCCCAGATCACGGTGAGTTCTGATGACTTCAAAGTAACAGGTTGTCACAAGCCGTCACCATGTACAAACGGAACTCGCGATAACTCATGCCATGACCCAAAGTCAAGTGTTCAGCCCAGGACTGGTCCACTCAACGTCCAGTGCATGTATGTGCTGTGACGAGAGCTGCTATACGCACAGGGACCTCAGGAGGGTCTAAATGTGCCGGTGTCCATTTGGCTTAAGGATGCGTCTTGGGTGAGCCAATAAGAAGTGGTCAGCTGAAAAACGTTGGCATTTACACACGTATCCAAAGTGTACCGCCGGAAACGTTACTGACCAGCTGGTGTTTACATCCCGCCACTGCTAACATCATCACATTCATTAGAACGCTCACTGTCCAGGACGCATCAGAATGCATTAGTGTTTACCAAAGCCATCGATATCTCAAAGTTGCGACACTACCATTGACTCCCGTGTACAAACAATGGCGGAACATCCGGGAACTATTCCATTGAGAATTAATGAATATCTCAGGTGTTATAATAAGACTTTTCTACATGACTTATAGTCGTGTGCATAATAATGCATTTTCATTGAGTAATATATATGTATGTGGAAATGCAGTTTATAGTAATTTTCATCGAGTATTTACCGTAAATATTAATGCGATCGCTGCTGTCAATCCCGTAGTAAACCAGGGACCGAGGGAACTACTGAGTCTACCCACTAACCATGTGACCGCTCTAATCTGGCTTTAACATGGAAGTCAACGGCTGTCGCAACTTTGAGATATCGATGGCTTTGGTGTGTGTGTGTGTGTGAGAGTGTGTGTGTGTGTGTGGCCGAATGAGTCTCAGACCACCTCCACGAATGGTTTGAGTGATCAGATCACAACGCATCTAGTTGACCGTTTGCGACTGTATTTAGAGCTGACCACTGGTGATCAGATTACCCAAGAGGCATTTTAAAAACAAATGTAAACAGGAACAAACAAATGTAAACAGGAACAAACACCTGTAAGCAGGTACCTCCTTCCTAGAACTCTCTCAATAGTTCTAAGATAATTCTAATTCTAGAACTCTCTCAATGAGATTAACGATGTCGTTATCGTTACAGTTTATGTGTGAACGTTGTCATTCATATTGTCGAGAGGGATATTTGTTTATAGTTATCGTTATCGTTCTTGGTGTGAACGGCCCTTAAGACGAGACTCACGTCGCTCCAGGATCTCGGTGATTCCGGCATTGTCGGCCTCCAGCTCCATCTTGAACTTGGCCAGCTCTTGGTCCAGCTTGCGTAGGTGACGATCCACCTGGACACACACACACACACACAAAAAACTAAACGTCATCTTACACAGGTGAGGATGCACCTGGGCACAAAAACCTAAACGTCATCTTACGCAGGTGAGGATGCACCTGGGCACAAAAACCTAAATTACCTAAATGTCATCTAACGCAGGTGAGGCTCCACCTGGGCACAAATAAAACTAAATGTCATCTTACGCAGGTAAGGATGCACCTGGGCACAAATAAAACTAAACGTCATCTTACACAGGTGAGGATGCACCTGGGCACAAAAATCAGAAGGTCACCTACTGCACATCTTAGGTAGGCAATGGACCACTACAGTTCACTACCTGTGTGCAGTGAGGCAAAGTGAAGTGTGTCATGGAACTTTGAGGAACCCCATGGCTTTTTATGTAGACTCATAGCAAATGGGCTACTGGGCTTTAAAAAAATCACATCAATGCAATCACAGTTTCTTAATTTAAACAGTTTTAGGTTGACACAACGTGTCTGATCTAAAATAGCCTACAGCTCTATTATGCACTTAATTCACCATCACACCATCTACCTTACGTCTATATGAATGACTACTTAAAATTCATTAATGCTCAACTTTCTAAATTCTTCCAATTCAATGTCAGAAACATTTTGCAGCTGAGCGGCAGTTCCATACTTTTGATTATGGTGCTCCACTGCCACCTAGTGGCTAATCCTGACGCTGCATCCACAGCTTCCCACCAATGCACTTTGCCATAATGGGAGTATCAACTTCACTCATTAAAAGACAGGACATTATTTAGTAATTGCAGTTATGGCTATTGTTACCTCCGCCAAAGAGGCTATATTTTCTTCGTTTGGTTGTATGTTTGTTCGTTTGATTGTCTGTTGGCAAGATAACTCAAAAGCATTTTCAGGGAAGGTCTGAAATGACCCAAGGTAAAAATATTACATTTGGTTAAATTGGGAGTGATCCGTATCACCGTCTTGATCCAAGAGGCGGCTATGTTTTCGCTTGGCGGAAGTCTGCGCTCTCCGAGTGCTTTTCTAGTTATTAATAACAACGGATTCTGCATTTGAGTGTACCTCCGTTTAGTGGAGCTTCTCACACAACAGGCTATTAGGCATTCAATGGAGATATTGTGTTCAGCCTAGGAATGATAGCTCTTCATACTTCATATATGCGAGCTGAAGAGGGCCAGACTGGCCGAAAAATGATCGCTTCAATAAAGTATTTGGCTTATACTCGGAGTATGCAGCATCTCTCTCCTTAATAAAATTATATTCCTAGTTGCCTGCACCTCGATTTTGGTGAGCATTTTGGTTTATCTTCATACTCATGACAGATTAGGACTTATAGTACATTTCTAATTGACCACCTGGAAACTTCCGCCTGGAGTCACAATACATGAGATAACCAGACGAAGGTCTAAAGAGCAAAATGTAGTTCACAGTAAATTTGACATTGCTAAGGGAAAACACAGTGCGCGGAAGTATTTCGAGTTCCATGGAAATCACGAGACAAAAACAATAACAATATGTTCTGGTCAAGGTGTAAAGGTGAAAAAAAATATCAGTTTGAAGTTGTAAAGATGGACAATTACATGAACATTTGCCACGAGTATGAATAATTGTGGCCTTATGCTGTGGCTCATTTGTAATCCATTTGCACTCGTATGCCCATTTTCCCAGATACAAGTAGGAAGGTTGGAAATGGAGCATGCAACACTGTCACTACGACATCAGACTCACCAGATCGTAAATCTGATTGGCCAGCTGGACCTTCTCATCTGCATCCTCTAGCGCCTTGTAGTAGTCCTGAAGCCAAAGCAAACCTTCCGTCATCTCACAAGAACGTCAACAAACAACACTGCGTGGGTAGATTACTCATGTAAACATTCTTTATGAAGTGTGTAGACACGTCTTGACATTTGGTTGGACACTACATGCTGTTTATGAAAGCAGGAGACAATGCCTACAACAATGTCCATCATTGACTTTTCTGAATGCTTAAATCTCTTTTTTTCTTTCGTCAACAAACAACACTGTGTGGGTAGATTACTCATGTAAACATTCTTTATGAACAGTGTGTAAACACGTCTTGACATATGCTTGGATACTACATGCTGTTTATGAAAGCAGCAACAATGCCTACACTACATCCATCATTGACTTATCTGAATGCTTAAATCTTTTTTTCTTTTAACTTGTTTTACTTTAATGTGCCTTTGTTTACATGCACGGCACAGTGCTGTTATGGCTATGACGTGTCCTTCATAATAAACAACGTATTGCTCATCTTATTTCTTGCAACACTCTAAAAACGAGGACAGGTGACTAGCTAAGTTACCTTTTTAATGACCTCCATCTGTTCCTCCCTCCACTCCGGCTTGTTCTTTTTGGCGTTGATGAAGAACTCATTCACGCGTTGCTCCAACTGGTCCATAGCGTCTGACAGAGACACGCACTGTTAGCTAGGACCTTGGATACCAGACCATAACTCAAGCCATTTCAATCATACTGGTATTGTATACAGGTGTGTGTGTGTGTGTGTGTGTGTGTGTGTGTGTGTGTGTTGATAGTATCGTATTGTTCCCAATAAAGTTTATGCTTAACTCACTTGCCAGCTATGAAAACAAAATCTATTCTTTAATACAATAATGCTTTTATACAGACTCGGAGAAGATGTCGGACTATATGCTATAGTGTGTAACTTACACAACTATGTCCGGACATCAGTGGAGTAACGTCACTAGTAAATTGTAAACAAACCAGCCCCCGTGTGTCAGAATCAATACCCACCAGAGAGACAAAGAGATGCCGGTTGCTTACTGAACAGCCTGCCGTTAGCAAATTAGCTATTCGCATTGTTCGTTATTGTAAACAGTGCGTAAGATTTATTACTGTTTTCACTCACAATGCTCAAGTTGCTAAGGTCAATAAAAGTGGGCTTAACCTGCAAATGTTGCAGTCCTGCATCACCTAACGCACACTGACGAAAGTTCATGATAAGTTCAGCGGATAGCTTAACCATAAGGATCTTGTTATGGTATGAACGGCAGCCTAAGTTACCGTTATCACCTCCCCTAGTTACTCATTAAGATAATTTTACTAATCACCGTGCTTCTTACAATGCTATGATAAAACCTGTAACTTGAATCAGTTAAGTATTAAGGGCATTGTTATGAGTGGTTGTGTTGGGATGCGGTCACGTTGTAGCAATGCCTACTCTGTACTTGGAGGTCCATCTCTCGCATTTCCGTAAACCTGTCGCGGAGATCCATGGGTAGCTGCTCGATCACTGCCAGAGAGAAGAAAAAGCCAAATCACTGGCTAGCACGGCTAGCATGTAGCCTGAGCGCGAGCTCACGTTAATTAAGCCCATCTGGGGCACGGATTGCACCAACGACGGCATCAGTGCATGTAAAAATAAACATACTTACTTTCGAGGTAGTCCTCTAAATACAGCATTTTGGTAGATTGGTGGTTTTACGCGTAATATGAAAGGAATTGTGATCTTCAATATGGCGCCGTCAGTCACTGAATGCCGAAGGAAAAAATATTTTCCTGAGGTCAGTGACGTAGACGGCGTGAGTTTGGATTGGACAACGGCTGCGCAGAAGCTCATTCATGATTAGCCATGCCTTCTGGGACTTGTAGTCTCCTGCTTGGCTGGATGCTTTGGAATTAATTACTAGCATTCAACTCTATACGCTATAAACATTACCAATCAACTGACAATTATTATCCTTTATTTGTTATTATTAATCTAATAACAGTGACCAAATCACGCTGCCTCTCTGAAACACGCAATATGGATAGGCTATTGCAAGATGGATAGATAGGCTAGATAGAAAGACATACTTTATTGATCCCCAAGGGGAAATTCAAGATGTAAGAATGTAAGATATAATTGAAAAGGCTATTTCAAGTAGGGCCTAGGTTTAAATTTGTTGACAGGAACACAATTTCAATTTGCGTATTGTGTGTCATCACCTGCACATATTCATGATCTCTCTCTCTCTCTCTCTCTCTCTCTCTCTCTCTCTCTCGCTCTCTCTCACACCCACAAACACACACCCACCCACACCCACAACGAGGTAGGATAAGAATAAGCCATGAAGTCATTCTCTGAAAAATATATATAGCCTACCCTTCCAAAACCTAATTCAACTTGTTACAAACAACACTATTAAATCAATAATGACAGACAACTCATTATGAAAGACAAATATCAGTCCTTGGGGCACAGTCATCCTTTCGTTTTGCAATTTGTCTGCCTATTACATCCTCCAGTGTGGGCGTATAAATCAGAATAGAGCCTTTGCTTTTACATCTTTTCTTAAGGCACAAAATACTTCACTGGCCACTCTGAACAAATTGTTGTAGGCTAATGCATCACTAGGCCTACTTGGGCCTAAGGTTTGGCCAAATTGATTTTTAACTTACCTAACTACAGGCTTGGGTCCGGCCAGAAGGGGGCACTAGAATGATTAACCATCATTAACCAGCAGCAGGTTAAAGGCCAACTTGCTGCAAAGCTCCAATGCAAACACCTCCATAATACTGTAGGCCTAGTGCAGCATAGGGAAATTAAGGCTACTCTGCCACTCTGGTCCAAACCTTCACCTGTATGTTTGTATGTATGTATGTATGTATGTATGTATGTATGTATGTGTATATATGTACAGTATGTATGTATGTGTGTATGTGTATGCCTGTAAGTATGTACCGGTATGTAGGCCTATGTATAAAAGTAGTGTATGTAAAACTACTATAGGCCTACATGTACTTGTAAGAATGCAAATATATAAACAAAGCATTGTACTAAATCACTGTACTAAATGTAATAGGCTTTTGGTCAATCAGTCTTTGACTATCTCTTATGACTATGCTATTTTTATCTTATTTGTCCATATTAGGCTACTAGAACTGTTTTGCTATGCTTACATATTTTATTGTCCATTCATGTGCATTTATCTCAGTATTTAGTATTTTACTGTTCTTATAGTCATATTGATTTGTTGATTTGCTGTTGTTGTTGATCATCCTGTTTACATACTGTAGGCTATGTTGTGTGTGGTGTCTTAAGCTGGGACCTTGAATTTCCCCATGGGGATCAATAAAGTATCTATCTTACCTATCTATCTATCTATCTATCTATCTATATAGCCTATATATACGTGTATATATATATATATATATCAGTCAGTCAGTCATATGAGACCAAGAAAGGATGTATCACCGTTATTAAAAATGATAAATAATGAATAATATATGGCCCATTATTATAGGAAATAATGGGCCCATAATGATCAATGAGGGCATATAGACATTAGCCTGGTCAACACCTGGATCCTCAGAGTTATCAGATCAGATCGGGGACTGTGAACAATTAACTAAACAACCTGTTTGGATTTTCGCGAGTTGGCGCACCTAGACAAACTTCGCCTTGGGTCCTCCTGCGGCACGCGCTCGCACGCACGCACGCTCGCACGCACACACACACACACACACACACACACACACACACACACACACACACACACACACACACACACACCCTCCTCGGTTTTGACCTCTTGAACCGATGCATGCTATCTCCTGAAGGCGGATATGTGCATTCCCGACCCCCATCGGAGGGCGCCTCCCTCCCTCAGTATTAACCTAATGCGGTTACCCTGTATAATTAGCTCCGCTCGTCTCTAGGACCCTGCGGCATCGTCCGGCCCGCATGACACAGAGCAGGCTGCGCGTTAAGTTACCGAAACTCCTTACATGCAGAAGTTCAGTGTGACAGCCCCTCAAACTTCTCTCCGCATTTGCAACATAAGCCATTAACCTACATGGTACAGAAGTATCGCTGAACGACGGGGTGGGCGTACGACTGACAGGAGGAACTTTTTTGAATGAGATGTCCGAGTTGTCTTTTTTTTTTAATGTGATTTACGCATCTGAATTTGCCGCTGCCGTGCGCGAGATGTTTGGATTTCCTCTCGTAGACGAAGTTTTGTTTGGACTGTTATGATCTCCCCAACTGATAGGAATCGACTTTTAAAGCTGAAGTTGTGACAATAGCCAACTGTTATGCACTAAACGGGAGACGCAAGTTTTGGGAATTATCTTCTGGATGCTGTTTTCTGCACTCGCCTAAGTGAGTGATGATTGATTCGGATGTGTCAGCACCACCGAGCGCTCATCCGCGCAGTCCATCGTCCTGAAGGTCGACAAAGTAAGAAACCACCTGTTGCAAATGCTTTCAAAAACTTCCCACGGATATAACATGCCTAATGGAGACTGCTACTCGGGAAAATACATACATATGGTAGTGTAAATAAATGGTATGTATAATCCGATTTCACAGATGCATACAAACTTTGAACTCAAGTTTTCTTTTTGTTGATTCTGAATAATATTTGGTCGACTTTTTCCGTAGTGGATTATGTTGCCATGGTGGCGAGAGTTAAAATGAGGAGTCTTGACCAACAGTTGGTGCTCTCAGAATGGCTCGTGAGGATTCGGTAAAGTGCTTGCGCTGCCTGCTCTACGCTCTCAATTTACTCTTCTGGGTAAGCAAAGCACGGCTCCCGAAGCAGGTGGTCGGGACGAAACGGGGCGCTCACGTTACACACGGCCGCCAACTCCTCTACCCTCCACACACACTCACTGACTGTGAAAGCGTGCTTCCAAGACGTTGTGACGGTTAGGCTTCGAGAGGGGTTGGTTTGGGCACCCCACACAAATGACCAGTCCACTAACAAGCGCGAGCGAGCGCTATAGCCACGAATCGCCCGGCATCCATCTGGGGCGCGTGCTATCCAATTCCGTTTCCACGCGGAGTATGCCCAACCGGCGTGTTTGAAATTCTTTGCTATTTACAGGAAATAAAACATGATAAGGTCCTCGGTTGGCATTTTAGACAACGGAATGCAAACGTTATGCAAACCACTGTAGTAGGCCTAGTGCCTCCACCACCGTGACCAAGTCGGCCAACTACTTAGCATTCACCTCGTGCCAAAGATAGTATTGTAGATTTATTAGGATCTGGCCAATCAAGCTGCGCTTTTAACCATGTCAGTGAATATGATGTGTTAGTTGCTTTGAAGATGCGTACACACACAGGCAGACACACACACACACACACACACACACACACACACACACACACACACACACACACACACACAGACACACAGTGACTGGCCACTATCCAGTTGACTAGATAGATAGATAGATATGAAAACACATGAAGCCTGATGATAGATAGACTACTAGATATGAAACACAGCCTGATGAACCAGCTGTTACTTTTTTACATTGCTGTGTAGGCCTACCAACAGACCTCTCTCACACACCCCTCCTCTTCCTCCCTCTCTCCCTCTCTCCCTCTCTCACTCTCTCTCTAGCTGATGGCCATCTGTGTGTTGGGCGTGGCGGCCTGGCTCCGAGATTACCTGAACACTGTGCTCACGCTCACCGCAGACACCAGGTGAGTGACAGCCAGCAGGTGTGTGTGAGCCGAGGAGGCAAGAGGGAGGTGCACACACACACACACACACACACACACACACACACACACACACACACACACACACACACACACAGCACACACACACACACACACACACACACACACAGAGCTTAGTGATCAGCAACCATAAGCTCAACAGCAGATGCAGTTCAGTGGCTGTAGTTCTGGAGTGTGTTGCGGTCTTTTAGCAATCTGAGATTTTGTGTGTGTGTGGGTGTGTGTGTGTGTGTGTGTGTGTGTGTGTGTGTGTGTGCGTGTGTGTGTGTGTGTGTGAGTGTGTGTGTGTGTGGAGCTGAACGCTGCAGAGTCTCACTACTCTCGGGGTCCCGTAGCTGTAAAGCTGTCAGATGCTCTGCGTAAACATGGACATAATGAGCCTGGCTTCCCTCTTACTGCTGCAGTGGTGTGTGTGTGTGTGTGTGTGTGTGTGTGTGTGTGTGTGTGTGTGTGTGTGTGTGTGTGTTGGGCTGAAGCTTTGCTAAGGTGTTTCTGTGTAAATACATTGCAGTTTTGCTGAGATATACTGTATGTGTGTGTGTGTGTGTGTGTGTGTGTGTGTGTGTGTGTAAGCCAGCTGTGTGTGTGATTGCAGGGATGTTTGTGTGTATGTGTGTTTATCTGTGCAGTCTGTGTATACGATATGTTGGTATTCAATTTGTTTATGTCTGTGTGTGTGTGTGTTTGTATGTGTGTGTGTGTGTGTGTGTGTGTGTGTGTGTGTGTGTGTGCGCTAGTTTGTGTGCATGTGTGTGCCTGTTAGTCTATTTGCCTGAGTCATAGTGTGTTTAATTGATGTGTTTGTGTGTCTTTGTTTATGTCTGTGAGGACATGTTTGTATCTGTGTGTGCATGCAGTATATGTGTGTCTGTGTGTG
>NC_085010.1:7485099-7487205 GCF_963854185.1 Sardina pilchardus | reverse complement strand
AGAGCTCTGGTAAAAACCTGGGCCTGTATGTTCTAGAGCTCTGGAATAACTCGGCGGTGGTAGTGTATAGTGGCTAAGGAGCTGGGCTAGCGTGCAGTAGCCTGAAAGTTGTTGGTTCAATTCCAGGCTTCCACTGTTGTGCCCTTGAGCAAGGCACTTAACCCCAAATTGCTCCAGGGACAATGTAATGACAATGTAATCCCTTTGTTATATAATTGACGTATGTAAGTCACTTGGATGAAAAAGTGTCTGCTAAATGTAATGCAAAGCCTGGGCCTTTATCTTACAGAGCTCTGCTAAGGCCTGTGTGTGCGTGTGTGTGGGCCTGTGTGTGTGTGTGTGTGTGTGTGTGTGTGTGTGTGTGTGTGTGTGTGTGTGTGTTCTCACCTCTGTCTGGGCCTGTATCTTGTCTCTGGTGGAGTGAGAGGGGACTCTATTGAAGAGACACCTACAGATCACCTCCTTGCTGCTCAACAGTTGACTATGATAACAGACGTAGACCCATCCATCTTTCAGGGCATTCACGGTCAAGCCTCCAACACCTCTGTCAGATCACAGCCAAATCGCTGTGTATCTTAGATAATGCTCTAACAGGGAAGCTACTCCAGACACACAGCTGAAGCATTCTGTTCGCAACCCGTGTAAACATTTTAGAAAACTGGTCTATTTTTTTTTTGGATGGACGCACTGCTATCAAATTGAACCAAAACAAGTAAAAGCTATTTGCTTGCTTTGTAAACTTTCAAAAACACATTTGATTCTATTTGGCATGAAGGTTTACTCTCAAATGAATTGACCTTATTGGAGGCAAAACTTACAGCATAATAAAAACAAAACTACTGGTGTTGAACTACTGCAGTCACCACACACTGGCAATCAGGGAGAGGGGGAGTGCACAATGTCTATGTGTGTGTGTTTGTGATTGCGTGGAAGTAACCACAGACTGCCAGTTAGGGAGTGGAGGAGTGCACAATCTGTGTGTGTGTGTGTGTGTGTGTGTGTGTGTGTGTGTGTGTGTGTGTGTGTGTGTGTGTGTGTGTGTGTGTGTGTGTGTGATTGCGTGGAAGTAACCACAGACAGTTAGGGTGAGGAAGAGCACACAGTGTGTGTCGTATTGTCTCTCTCTCTCCTTCTCATACTCAATCTCTCTCTCTCTCTCTTAATTCAAATGAAGGTATCTTTATTGGCATGACAAATATTTCTTTGCATTGCCGAAGCAGGACATCAACAACAATGCAATACAGAACATACAATAGACAAGACATTTATACATATAAACTGGTGTATGCATGTGTGTGAATATCTCATGTACTTGAGTTGTAGTATTTGTGTGTTTTCTCTCACATACCCACCCACACCCACACACACACATCCACCCACCCACCCACCCACCCACACCCACACACACACACACACACACACACACACACACACACACACACGCACGCACACACTAACTGGCCTTTGTGTGTGTGTGTGTGTGTGTGTGTGTGCCAGGCTGGAGGAGGCTGCAGTGTTGACCTATTCTCCGGTGGTGCATCCCGTCATTATAGCGGCCTGCTGTTTCCTCATCATCGTGGCCATGGTGGGCTACTGCGGCACTCTCAAGTGCGACCTCCTGCTCCTGTCCTGGGTAAGACTGTGTGTGTGTGTATGTGTGTGCACGCACGTGCGCGCATGCGTGCGTGTGTGTGCGCTCTGTGTGTGTGTGTGTGTGTGTGTGTGTGTGTGTGTTTGTGTGTATGTGTGTGTGTGTGTGTACAAATACAATTTGTATTGCCAAAACATTTCTTATAGTACATTCACTTGTTACATTCACTTATTTACTGTATTTCTTATGGTACATTCACATACACTCATTCACTTACACACACCATATGTTCATACGCACATACACACACCGCCCATTCATACACACACACACAGACACACATACACACACCGCCCATCGTTCATACACACACACACAGACACACATAGACACACACACACACACACACACACACACACACACACACACACACACACATTTTTACTACACACACACACACAGACGCATGGCCAGTGGTAATGTAGCAGGCTGTGCTCCTGTAGAGGGCAGTGAGT
>NC_085010.1:7455099-7462599 GCF_963854185.1 Sardina pilchardus | reverse complement strand
TCAATCAAATCATCATTAACATGACAGTCAACCAGATGTGTGCATTCAAATTCGCAAACATAGGTGAACATTCACAAACTTTTACAAAGTTCTCATTGTTCTCTGTGAACATCTGTGAACACTTCCAAAGAGTTTGAGGAGGAACAGTAGTTCTCTGTGAACATCCCATGAAGGTGAATGAAGAGTTACCATTAAAATGGAGTGTTCACACCAAATCGTTCAAATGTAATCGTTCAGTAAAAAGCATTTCCACCATAAACGTTCGCCACTGTGTGTCAAAGTTGAAGGCACCTCAAGTCTGGATTCCAAAAGCAGCATTCACAAGGGTCACTGAAGGTCTGTTCTGTTCTAAAGAGATGTTCCAGAAGGGTCACCATTACATTATTGACTGTTCCATTTGCTGTGGCATTATCTATGTTTTTTTACTATGTTTATTTCAATATATAGGAAAACAAAATAGGGTTTGTTTACTCTGGTCAAATAAACAGTCTTCATAATAACATGTCTCATCAACATAACAGGCACATCCATAGTTCTTAACATAAAGAGTTACCACTCTCATTAGAGAGGCATTACTTCATGGAGTTGGAAAAAGGACGACGAGACAGTTTGTTTTTCTCAGTATTTTAATAGGACAATGACTTAATCTATTTATTTAGAGACACTTCACCGGACTAAACAATTGAGTTGTATTTTTTTTTTTTTTTCATAGCTTTTCTGTAGATCATATATTTTTGTCCATAACACAAGCTGTAACAAAGTCAAAAGTAATCAATCATTGATACTCAATCTGATAATGTACATAATCTCACACAGAGGATGTAAAGATCCTATAGCTGACCCAAAGGCTGGCACACAAAGAAACCCAAACAGGCGGGCAGGGGGCGCCACGCTGGACACTGGCCGAAAGGAATCAAAGCGGCGCCACACCCGGGAGAGAGCCCTCGCTCCACCGCCAACACATGCAACCTCGTCCGCAATCATCCTCTGTTTGGTCCTTTAGTCCCAAAAAGAAAGCACAGTTGCACTCACTCAACCTGCTTGAACGTCGTCCATCTCAGAAAATGCTACAGAAACGAAAACAGAAATAAAAGACACTAGAAGAAGAAGAAACGGTCGAAGGTGAAAAAATATGGAAGAACAAAATGGAGCAGAAGAAACAGGGGAAAGACTAACCACACCGAGGAACAATTAACCGCACATGTGCACTAGCAACAGCCTCTCTTTAAATCCACATTTAGAACGTTGTTCTTTTTAATCTCTTTTTTACACCCAGAATACAGATATAAGATATAATCAACACCTTTTTTGTATTTTTTAAAAATATGTTTTTGAGTGATTCTATCCCCCCCACCCACCACCAACCCCTCCACCCCTCCCCCAAAACACCCCCTTCATTGTTGTGTCTTCTTTTGTACAAAGCGTGTTTTTACAAAATAACATCGTTGCATAAATCACATGATGAAATCGTTAGGGTGGGGGGTGGAGGGGTGTAGGAGGGTAGGCTTGTGTGCTGTGGCATGTGCAGAGATGGGGGTGCTCAAGTCATGTTGACCCCCCTGCACCCCCCCCCAAGAAAGATCTGCACTGACATCTTTTGGAAAATAGGTGTAAAATCATATCGTTTTTTTTCTCCTCCCAAATGGCTAATGAATCTCGCTCAGTTTACACAGGACACAAAGACAGTAAGACAGAAAGGAACAGAGAACAAGAAAAGAGAGAAGAGAGAGAGAGAGGAGGGAGAATGTCTTTTATCATGGAGTTTGAGATCTGTGGAGTGTCGTTGCTCTGTGGAGGATCTGGATGTGGTGCATTGTAATTAGAGGGAAGATCCAGGAGCCCATAAGCCCACACGGTGTGATAAGAGTTCAAGAGCAGAGTGGTGCTTTAATGAGCTCGCTCACTTCCTCGTTCCGTGTCCTTAGTGGTGCTGTACTGTACCTTCCTTCCCTCGCTCTCTTGCTTGCTTAAAGAGCCCTGTTTGGTCACCATCATAGCTATGACCATTCTCACTTATGTGACCAGGCTAAGAGCTAAATCAATGCGAACAGAGATGATGCAATAGTACGGTGGCCTGTGAGGTTATTTCAACATTGCATGCACCAAATCTCGGAAAGGAATGAAGATGGCGAGTACATAAATCTCATCACAGTTTTACCCATTAATATAGACTCATATCGACTCTTTTTTATATATATTCTTTGTAGGAGTAAAATTTTGCATATAAAATGGAATGACTCAAATCTGTGTGATGCCGTCGTCTTGGCCTTTGACCTCAGGGGTCTGAGTTCCAGCACGGCCTCGACCGAGCGAAACGAAACCAAACAAACGGGAGCAGGAAGAGAGTTTCGCAGTGAACAGCTTTCTGTGTCACGTCTGCAGCTTTAAGTCTCTGGACGGCAGCTGACTAAAACAATTGACAAAAGATGCCTCTGCCAGCAGACCTCAGAGTCCAAAAACTACAAACCAGAGAGAGAGAAAAGAGAGAGAGAGAGAGAGAGAGGGACATAGGAAGAGGGAAAGGAAGGAAAAGATGGATAGATGGAGAGATAGATGGAGGAAGAGGCATGTCAAAATGGCATCTAAGGTATTCACAAATGGCTGTTGAATAAGAAACGATTAACAATTACCAGCTGATGTCTAAGTCTCAGTACAAGGTAGGAATTGTTACCAGACCAGGTGCTTTAGCTTGGTAGGACTGGGCTGTAGCACACACACACACACACACACACACACACACACACACATGGCTATCCTCATTAGTAAATCTGAAAAACCAACCCTTATTGCTCATGCCATTGAGGGAAAAGAGATATTCACAAATGCAGAACATGCAAGAGGGTGGTCATCATTCTTAATTCGATCTTTCTTTCTTTTTGTCTTTCTTTCGTAGCCCCCCCCTCCCCACACACACACACACTTCCTCTCTCTATCACACACACACTCAACAGCAAACACCTAAATAGCCCATCCGCTCAAGAAATAGAAGCACTCTAGAAGTCACACTAGAAGTCTTTTTCTTTTGTAGTGCTGTCGTACAGCGTAAAAAGCCAACAATAATCATACAGCACAAAATAACCCCCCCCCCCCCCCCCAACATGAAACAACATTCTCCCCCAAGACATCCCAGAAGACCCACCACCACCCACCACCTTAAGACAGTGAATTAAAAGACGCACAATACTCAGAAAAATAGTTACGTAGGTAATGATAATATCTCCTCTACCAGTTAAAAGCCTAGTGAGTCCCAGCACGCAGCTGCGCCAGAGGACCCATAAGCTCCAGCATGGAGCTGCGCCATGGGCCTCTGTGTGCGTGGCATGGCTTTGCACTGTGGGTTCCGGCGCAAAGCAGAGCTACGTGTAGGAACGGAAAAAAAGGTCCATCTCCTGCTCTTCCTCCTCCTCCTCCTCCTCCTCCCCCTCTCGCTTTTCCTCCTTGTCCTCCTCCGCTCCTCGCTCAATCAATCCCTCTCTTCAGCGGAGGTGGTGGGAGGGGGTAGGGTTGTTTATGTGTGTGTGTGTGTGTGTGTGTGTATGTATGTATGTGTGTAAATGTGTGCGTGGGGGGGCGGGTGGTGGTTAAAACGTTTTTTCCACTTCCTAGTTTGAAACTGGACTTCCCCCCTCCCGCTCATCTACAGGTGAAGAAGGGCCACGATTAAAAAGCTGGTCGGTTTGGAGAGCGCGCGTGACGTTTTGACGTTTACGTTACGTGATGCGACGTGACACACAGCGTGACGGCTGCGCGAGACTTCGGCAAAACAGGGGGGGGGGGGGGGGGGTGTCGTCTTTTTAGAGCGCCGAGACGCGCACGATGTTGCTCTGCAGGAAGTCGGGCGTGCTGGCCGACTCGTCGCCCTCCGGAGTGGTGACCGGTGGCGTGGGCATGCTGATGACCGCCGCCGTCAAGTATGGAGGCTCCGAGTTCAGCCGCACCGTCTCGTCGAACTTAGCATTCAGACTGGAGCGACTGCAGAGAGAGAGAGAGATGGAGGGGGGGGGAGAAAGGGAGAAAAGAGGAGAGGTTTGACTTTGAAAACACCCTTATTTCTAAAACTTAGTGCCAGTGAACATCAACATCCAATAAAAATGAAATAAAGAAAGACAGAAACAGAGACAGGAAGGAACAGAGAGAGGAAGGAAAACAGAACTAAACAAGACTCTGCAAGCTTATACCCTAACTCTCACTTCTACGGCATACTCCTGCCCTATGAACCTCCATATACTCTCACTTCTACGGCATACTCCTGCCCTATGAACCTCCATATACTCTCACTTCTACGGCATACTCCTGTCCTAGGAACCTCCATATACTCTCACTTCTACAGCATACTTCTGCCCTATGAACCTCCATACTCTCACTCCTACAGCATACTTCTGCCCTACGAACCTCCATACTCTCACTTCTACAGCATACTTCTGCCATATCAACCTCCATATACTCTCACTTCTACAGCATACTTCTGCCCTATGAACCTCCATATACTCTCACTTCTACGGCACTCACTTCTACAGCATACTTCTGCCATATCAACCTCCATATACTCTCACTCCTACAGCATACTTCTGCCCTATGAACCTCCATACTCTCACTTCTACAGCATACTTCTGCCATATGAACCTCCATATACTCTCACTTCTACAGCATACTTCTGCCATATGAACCTCCATATACTCCATATCACTTGCTCAGTGTACTGACAGTACATACATAAGGACACTATAACTAGGATACATAGCTAAGGACAGTTATGCCCTAACTCTCCCTTCTAGCATACTTCTGCCATATGAACGTCCATACACTCCACATCACTTCCTCCGTGTCCTTACAGACTCTATATTAATGCCGTTGTGTTTTTGACTGCTTGGGAGGATGAAGTAGACTCTAAATAAGGAAAGTGCATCTGACTAAAGGCTCCTGTTGAATAGGCGAGAGCAGCTTTTAAGGGGAATACTAAAGCCCAGTGTTTGACATTACAAGAGGCTGTCTGAGAGGCTTGAGAGAAAAAAAGGGACCAGACAATGTCTAGCTCGCTCTAAAAAAACTCCTCCGAGTTGGAAGAATTAGGGATTAATCTAAAGAAGGCACAGCCTGACGCTCGCTCTCTCTCATATTAAGAGGCCATTAGCTCAGAGTCAGATGCAGTTTGAACTCTGACGGTTAATTCCCAAAGTTAAGTACCGTGATCTGCAGACACAGGGATTGAGGATGCACTTATCAGAGCAGTTGGCAGCAGAGAGAGAGAGTAGAGACAAAGATAGACAAAAAAACAACAGAGAAAGAAAGAGATTTTAAATATGAACATTATGTGTGTGTGTGTGTGTGTGAGAGAGAGAGAGAGAGAGAGAGAGAGAGAGAGAGAGAGAGAGATGGAGACAGAGTTCAACATATTTGTCCTTCTATGTGTGCATGTCATTGAGCTTTGGCAATAATGAATTGAATTGAATTGAATTGAATTGAATTGAATTGAATTGAATTGAATTGAATTGAATTGAATTGAATTGAATTGAACTGAATTGAATTGGGACAGAGATATAGTGAGAGATGGAAAGAGAGAATGAGAGATAGAGAGTGAGGTGAGAGTGAGAGATGGAGACAAAGAGTGAGATAGAGAGTGAGAGTGAGAGTGAGAGTAAGAGACAAACAGAGACAGTGTTCTCCAACTCCCTCTCGCCCCACACTCTCCCAGCTGTCACCCAGGATGAAGCTTCACTCTCAGTCGGAGGATTTGGGCAGGAGGGGGGGTGGAAGGGGGGGTGGAAGGGGGGGGGGGGCACAGCTGGACATTTCTGACATTCCACCCCCTCCGCCCGTGTCGTCATGGAAACAATGCGCCGCCCTAAGTGCTCTGTCATATCCTCTGAGCGATCCTGTCAGCAGTCTCCTCACTCCACACATGCCACTGCCCTCCCCAAACACACACACACACACACACACACACACACACACACACACACACACATGTGTATGCTGACCTGTTGGACATGTTCCCTTCTCTGTTTTGAATGTGTTTTTAAGTATGTGAGTTTATCCTGCTTGTACAGTATGTGTGTGTCTGTGTGTGTCTGCGTATATAAATCTACGTATCTTCACCATCATCTTTTCTGTGAGTTTGAGATTAGATTAGATTAGATTGTACTGTATGAGACTAGATTAGATTCAACTGTATTGTCACAGTGCAGAGTACTAACACAGAGACAACAGAATGCAGTATGTGTCTAACCAGAAGTGCACTATAGCAGAAAAGTGCCATGTGCTGTGTGTGTGTGTGTGTGTGTGTGTGTGTGTGTGTGTGTGTGTGTGTGTGTGTGTGTGTGTGTGTGTGTGTGTGTGTGTGTGCATGTGTGTGTGTGTGAGAACAGATAAAGATATAGGCATGGGTGTGTGTGTGTGTGTGTTCTTTTAAAACTCTAATTCACTGAGAGGGAATTTCCCAGGGTGCCAATTCGCCAGACCAGACACAACCATGGTGACCCACACACACACACACACACACGCACACACACACACACACACACACACACACACACACACACACACACACACACACACACACACAACCATGGTGACACACACACACACACACACACACACACACACACACACTGAGGCATGCGAAGCGTTAAAGCCCACTCCATTCAATCCACTCCGCTCAGATAAACAAGCTATGTGTGTGTGTGTGTGTGTGTGTGTGTATAGCACAGTAAACATTCATAACCATGAGAGTATTCAGAGGCATGTCTGGCATTCAAGCCCACTCATCTACAATATAAACAGAGAGAAAGACACACACACACACACACGCACACACACACGCACGCACACACGCACACACACACACACACACACACACACACACACACACACACACACACACACACACACACACACTAACACACAGACACACACACACACACACACACACACACACACACACACACACACACACACACACACACACACACACACACACACACACACACACACACATGGGGAATGCCAGGCCCAGCAGAAGTATTCCATTTCTATCTGTCCACTGTCCACAGTGATGTATTGTCATACTGGGGTATGAGCAGCAATGAAAAGTGTGTTGTGTGTGTGTGTGTGTGTGTGTGTGTGTGTGTGTGTGTGTGTGTGTGTGTGTGTGTGTGTGTGTGTGTGTGTGTGTGTGTGTGTGTGAGTGTATACCTGTTGGTGATGGGCCTCTCTCTGATCTGGATGGTGCTGTGTGTGTGTGTGTGTGTGTGTGTGTGTGTGTGTGTGTGTGTGTGTGTGTGTGTGTGTGTGTGTACCTGTTGGTGATGGGCCTCTCTCTGATCTGGATGGTGCTGTGTGTCTGTGTGTGTGTGTGTGTGTGTGTGTGTGTGTGTGTGTGTGTGTGTGCGTGCGTGCGTGTGTGTGTATGCATGTGTGTGTATGGGTGGTTGACATGACATGGCCTTTTTTTGGTCCAGAGTGTCAAACCGAAGTAAAGAAATGTCTAATCTGCAAATAAAT
>NC_085010.1:7447599-7450099 GCF_963854185.1 Sardina pilchardus | reverse complement strand
GCGTTAGAGGCAGTAGTGCGGTTAGACAAAAACAAATAAACAAAAACAAAGAAATAAATAAGCGAAGAAATACGTAAACAAATGACAAAAAGACAACAAAACGAAAGGAAGGAGTAAGAGATGGAGAGAGAGAGAGAGTGGTGAGAGGAAGGGACGGTAGGGAGCGGTTCCTTGTTGCCGGTGGCGACGGGCATAGCCCCCCCATGCTGTGCCACAGGTCATGTGACTGTCCGCCCTGTGACGTGATGTACGGACTAGAGAGAGAGAGAGAGCGAGAGAACTGAGAGAAGATCAGCACTGCACCAGGAAGCCGGACGGAAAGAGAGAGAGAGAGAGAGGGAGTACAAGGGATTTGTAGAGAGAATGACAGATGAGAAAAAAGAAAGTGAGAAAGAGAAAGAGACAGAGAGAGAGAGAGAATAGCACCATACCCAGAGAGAGGGAGAGAGAAAGAGAGAGAGAGACAGATATAGATAGATAGATAGATAGATAGATAGAGAGATAGAGAGAGAAATAATAGATACAATAGCACCATAACAAGAGAGACAGAGAGAGATGCTGTTGATGCTGAATCGGGAAGCTGAGGAATAAAGAACATGAGAAAGTAAAAAGAAGAGAGAAGAGAGAGAGAGAGAGATGAAGGGAGGGAGAGAGAGATGATAGAGTGAAATGAAGAGAACACAAACCAGATAATAGAACATAAGGAAAAGATATGAAAGAGTAAGTGACCTGTATTTCAGATCACCCTGCAGTTGTCAAAATATACCACCTCTCATAATTCTCTAAATATGCAATCTCTCAAAATAGACCAACTCTTAAAAAACAGTTACTCAAAAATACCCACCTCTCGGAACATACCATCTCAAAAAGTCAACTCTCAAAATACACCATTCCTCAAAATATAGATACAGTATCATCCCTCAGAAATAGACCAACCAAATGCCAAACGTACCATTTTTCACAAATATGATGTACCATCTCGAAACAATCTACCAGTTCTGAGACATAGCACAGCAAAGTGTTGTCACAGCAACCCTGCTCTAGAACTATCAGCAAGTTCTCTCGCTAGATCTAGATTCTACACTCATAGAGGGTTAAAGCGGATAGTAATGAACAGAGCCTTTATATGGAGCCTTTATATGAAGTTTGACTCTAGCAAAGATCATATGCGCTCTAGAATCTTTGGATTCTAGATTCTAAATTCTAGATTCTGCAAGAGTCTAGCAGAAATAGCAGACGTTGGAACTTATCATATAGCATACTGTATGTCAACAAATGTTTCTTAGAGGACAGACAAAAGTAGATTTTGACAAGAGCACCAATCACTCAGGTCCTGGAACCGAGAAAGTAAAAAAGAATAGATAGATACTGTAGCTAGATAGATAGATAGATAGACAGACAGATAGACAGACAGACAGAAAGATAGGTAGATAGATGAAGAGATAGATGTTGAGTAAGCAGACATAATGATAGAACAGCAAATAAAGAGACAGAGACAAGAAGAGATAGAGAGAGAGAGAACTAGGAAACAAAAGAAGAGAACCCAGTGTTAAGAGAGAGAGAGAGAGAGAGAAGCCGTTAAGAGAAACAAAAACTGCAGAAGCGCTTGAATGAGAGAATGAACCGCGGCGGTGTGAGGGGCAGCCCTCACCTGCACCCCCCCACACCCCCCCATCCCAAACGGAGGAGAGAGGATCGAGGAAGACACTTCCGCATGCACCAGCTGGTCATATCATGCCCCCACACCCAGAGAGAGAGAGAGACAGGGAGAGGGAGAGGGAGGGAGAGAGAGAGAGAGGGGCGGCTGTGTTTCCGGGGTTACCTCCTCCTCGTTCTCGGCCAGGAGCCCGTTGCGTTTGTACTGCAAATAAGCGTTAGTCCCGCCGCTCTTCGTTGCGTGAATTCTAGCAAGCCTGGTTTTCTGTGCGGTGAACAAACACACACGTCCGTTTAAGCCCGCAGTTTTGATGATGACGCTCCCTCTTTGAGTGTGTGTGTGTGTGTGGTGTAGTAAATGCCTTTTTGGCACTCTTACCTGGTGTGTGTGTATGTGTGTGTCTGTGTGTGTCTGTGTGTGTCTGTGTGTGTGTCTTCAGGTGCAATTGTTTTTTACTGCAACAGTTTTAGATTTATGTGAGATATGCACAAGTACATGCACAAACCTACAGTAGGCCCTACACTCAAACGCACACACACACACACAAACACACCCAAAACACACACACACACACTAGGGGTTTCACGACCACTAATATTCACCAATGAAAATTACGTTTTCCATAATAGTTTTCAGCTAGTCGACTAGTCGTTATGTAGGCTAGTGGTACAGCTAATGCTACTGTAGCTGTGAACGACTAGTCGTTATGTACCAGTGCAGCACTGGTGCTAACATTACTGTTGCTAATGCTAACTGTGAGCGACTAGTCGTTATATACCGGTACAGCACTGGTGCTAACATTACCGCTAATGCTACTGTAGCTGTGAGCGTCTAGTCGTTATG
>NC_085010.1:7425099-7435099 GCF_963854185.1 Sardina pilchardus | reverse complement strand
AAAGCCCAAACTTTCAAACAACAACGATAAAACGGTGGCAGATTTGAAAACACCATTCCATCTGGTTTCATTAAAAACAAGGATTTGTCCAACCCCAAACACCCACCCATTTTCAGTATTGCACAGCTCAAACACCTCCATGCAGCATCTGTAGGCCCTGTCAAGAGCCTTTTTACAAACTGCAGTCTAAAAGCTGCAGTCCTACTATGCAAATGTATGAGGCCCTGCCCCCCTTCATCTTTAGGTAAAAACAAAACGGACTGAGGTACCCAATGCAGCCCATCCCAAAAAAAATTCCCCAAAACAGACTGAATCTTTTGCAACAAGTCAGGTGGAGGGTCTACGCAGGCTAGTCTATGCCAGAAGGATGAGGCTACCAGATTGTTAATGATAAGTACCCGCCCCCTGTATGACATTTTTGACAATAGCCACTTCCATCTTTCAAGCCTTCCTTTAACCCGTTCAACTGCCCCCTCCCAGTTCTTCTCCATGATTTCATCACTCCCCAGAAAAACACCCAAATACTTAAAACCATCTTTCCTCCAGTTCAAATTTCCCGGTAGACTTGGCACTCCCTCCACCCATTGACCCAGCAATAGAGCCTCACTCTTTGACCAGTTAACTTTGGCCGATGAGAGTAACCCAAAATCCTTAAGGATGTCAACAACCATCTCTATATCCCTTCCCCCATTAATTTGAAGAACTATGTCATCCGCATAGGCTGACAACCGAAGGGGTACATTACACCCAGGCACAGACACACCCCTTAAAGTTATTCTTATTCGCTGCAAAAGAGGCTCTATTGCTAGAGAGTATAGCATGCCAGATAGGGGGCAGCCTTGCCTCACACCTCTGCCAACTTTAAACGGAGCACTTAAACCACCGTTGACCTTGAGAATACTCTCCACACCGCTGTACAGAACCCTGACTTTCTGAATAAAGCCTTCACTGAATCCAAAGGCAAATAAAGTGTCCCATAGATAGCTGTGCTCAACCCTATCAAACGCTTTCTCTTGATCCAAAGAGACCAAGCCCACATCAAGCCCCAAAATTTTGGCCATGTCTATGACATCACGGACTAGAGAAACATTGTCAAAAATGGATCTACTGGGAATGCAGTATGTCTGGTCCGGATGGATGACCTGGTCTATCACTCTACCCAGCCTGTTAGCCAGTGCTTTGGATAACAACTTGTAGTCGCTACACAGGAGCGACACGGGTCTCCAGCACTTAATATCAGTGAGATCACCCTTTTTGGGTAGAAGCGTGAGGACTGCCCTACGACAGCTCACCGGCAGGAAACCTCCAGCAAGACTGTCGTTAAGCACTTCCAGCAAATGCTCCCCCACCTCAGGCCAGAAAGACTTATAAAAGTCTATAGGGATGCCATCCAGGCCAGGAGCCTTGCCACACTTGCCACATACTTTGAAGTGCGCTCTCTAGTTCCCCCAACGTCAGGGCAGAATCAAGCTCGGCCAAGGATTCCTCTGAAACCTGTGGCAATCCCTCCATGAACACACTGTCAGCCTGTTCACCGCTTAGTTCGCTCCTGTATAGCTCTTTATAGAACCGTGCAGCTCTATTGCGAATATCATGCACACTAGTCAAAAGAGTTCCAGACTCAGATTGCAAAGAGTGAATACATTTCCTTTGCCCATTTTTCTTCTCCAAGCTAAAGAAAAATTTTGAGGGTACATCCATCTGATCCACACACTGAAAACGTGACCGAATCAACGCTCCTTGTGCATTAAAACCTAAAAGCTCAGCTAAGGCGCCTTTCTTGTTTGCCAACTTGTCAATGTCATCATGATCCCCAGTAGAGTAAGCCAAATTCTGAATTTCAACTAACTCTGCTTCTAAAATTTCAATTGACTGGGTTCTGTCTCTTGTGATATTTCGAGTATACTGTTTACACAGTTGTTGGAGTTGCACCTTGCCGAAATCCCACCACTGTTGTAAAGAGACAAAAGATGCCTTGCATTCACAAAAACCATCCCAGAAGGCTTTAAAAACATCCCTAAATTCATTATCCAGAGTTAAAGTGGTGTTAAAATGCCAAAAAGCACTCTTTGGCTTCACCGAGCTCAGGAACACACTGCACACAACCAAACTATGATCTGAAAAACTTACAGGAGTAATAGCACAATTCTTAAAAATGTTAAGATGATGCTTGAAACAGTAAAACCTGTCAAGCCTTGCTAATGAAATCATATTACTATGGACGTGAGTCCATGTATATTGTCTTTGATCTCTGTAAAAATTCCTCCATACGTCACTTAAATCATGTGTCTGCATAAATTGACAAAGTTTCCTGCGAGAAAGCATGTGCGGTTCAACATGATTCCTGTCAATATCCTGCTCTGTGCAGTTGAAATCCCCCCCAATAAACAAGTATTCATCACCATTGCATCCAGCTATAACAGTAGACAACGTTTCTAAAAAAGCCACTCTTTCTGCTGCAGTAGTTGGGACATACACACACACAAAATTAAAAACATAATCTTCAAAAACAGCTCTGACTTTTAGTAGCCTTCCCTCTATAACTTCCACCACTTCATAAGAAATGGGAGTAAAGCTTTTTGCAAAAAGACATGCGACTCCCCCACTAACGTTGGAGTTGTGGCTCAAAACAGCAATACCCTCCCACTCTAGGGCCCAATCAGTTGCGTTCCTAGTATCACTATGCGTCTCTTGTAAGAGCATGACGTCTACACGCTTAATGCGTGACAAAATTCGAAACTGGGCTCTTTTCATTGGATCTCTAGCCCCATTAATATTTAGAGAAGCTACACGAAAATCCCCCATAATCAAAAACAAAAGAAAAAGAAAAATAAACTGCATCATTATAAACATTTTGCTGCTTGTCTGGGACGTGCTGCCTTCTTTGATTTACTGTCTTTACCCAAAAGGATATTTAACTTCGTTATAAACTTGGTTAAACGGTAAACCTCAGGGTTAGAAAAAAGCCCGTCCGAAATGAACTGCTTTGTTTTGGCCATGAATTGTTCAACGTCAGGGAAAAAAGTGTCGATCTGAACATTTCTAGCATTCTTAGTTTCTTTCAGAAAATGTTTAATATCATCCACGGTGTATTCCTGGGAAGTGTAGCCACTCGTGCGTAAAGTACAATCCACACTACAGTCAGACTCTACATCACTTTCCACCGTAGCGGGTTTGAGTTGGCCTCGCGCAAGTTTCTTTTTCCCCTTAACAGTCTCATCACCTTGCGATCGCTTTTGACCTTTTTGGGGCACTTTAAAAACAGGTTCGTCCTCTGCATCTATTTGAGAACCTTCGTCCTCTGCATCAATCCCATCTGTCAGATCATCATCCCCTGCTACACTATTTTGGGAAACCTCTATGCTTTTGGGCAAAGCCTGCTCTGCGTCTTCACCTGCTGGCTCCACCTGGGGGCTACGCAGGAGGCTCACCTCGGCCGAGGAGCTTTCCCCCTCTCCCATTGCCTGCACATTAGCATCACCACCATCCCCCCCGACAACATTAGCTTCTGCACCCTCCCCATTGAGAACCTCAACACTTGGGGTTTGTTCTTTATTAGATTCCCCTTCGCCATCATCAGGAGTGCCCGTTCCGTTAGGGCAAGCCCGCACCAAGTGGCCAGTTTGGCCGCAGCCAAAACACTTCATTGAGCATGAAGAAACATACACCAAGTAATGAAAACCCTCTACTGGCACTGTACAAAAGTCCATCAGCCGTGCTGTATTTTCCTTTTTATTTCTGTTTTCTTGCACTTCTATTTTGTGTCAGGCTTTATTATTGAATTCCCCACAGTGAAGGGCAACCCCTACAGCTGCAGGTTGCCTCCTCAGAGCTAGTTTATTTTGTGTGCGTGCATCTAATGGTGAGTCTAATGACTTGTTGTATATTTAGTTTTAATATTGCTTCTGTTTGTCAGAATCACTATATTTAGACTTAGCTTATCTGCTACATTGTCCAAATGTATCATTGTCTAGCGAGCTAGTTCGCTAATGCTAGCTTGCTGTAAATATAGTCTAGCTAGTTTGCTAGTTTTGCTACTTGTTTTCATTGTTAGCCATATTAGCCTCTGGCTGTTTATTAGCTTAACAGTTCAGGGTACCATGTACGTTATGCTAGCTGCATAGCTTAATAGGACATTGACAGAAATTGTCTCATTGTTTTATTACAGAACCACACACACACATTCACACAGACCCAAATACACATACATACATCCACAATCATATACATTCCATCCTCATCATTCAGCTGTGTTGTGGGTGTGAAGAAACAATAAAAGCAACTCTTTGACCAACAATCTGGTTTCCGTGTTCTGACTGGACACCCTGTAGAGGTTGCTACCGGAAATTAAGAACTGCATCCCTCATCACCCAGAATCCTTTTCATGGTCCTTCGAGCCGGATCAGCAAGTTCTACAGCCCAACCATGTCGGCCAAAGAGAAGAGTCAGTCACCCACAACACCCGAAGTCTCAGATGGAGGAAGATCAGCTGTTCCAGGCCTTGAGAGGTGTATACTCCTCCTTGCTGAAGAAAACACTGGTTTAAGACGCTGTCTAGAGGAAATGAAGGCGCAGCAAGAGTCTTTCTATCATCACAGTTCCTACTACTCACTTCCAAGGCGTCATAGTACAGGGGCCAGGGCCTCACCCTCTAGATCGAGCTCGCCGATTTCACAGTGCATGGAGACGTCTCCAAGAGATCAACAGGATCCGCGTCCTCCAATGTATCGATCCGAATCGACAGCTACTGAGGGCAAGCTACGGCATGCAATGGAAAGAGAGGATGTTGATGACATTGCCCGTGGTCTGGAAAGGATGGGACGGTCATTCAGCCGAGATAGAGTATCCCCCTCTCGAGACCACAATAGCGGAGAGACAAGTAGCCGCCGTGGATTTCCTCTTCACCACAGCTACTCTTCACGTGAGTACCCACTCCCTGACTCAACCTGGTATCATCGCTCTCGCAGATCTTCACCATCCCATGGATATCAGAAAGCAAGTACACCTGCTGACTATCATCATGATTATTCGAGCAAATATAGAGATGACTCCTCAAGAGCTTACAACAGGAGTCGACATCCTAGCCCCAAACGCCGTGAACCTTCTTACTCACCTGAACGCCGTCCTCATGGAAATCTTGCAGGGGAAAGGGAGCTCACATATAGGGGCCCAAAGCCAAAGATTCCCGACTTTGTCAATGAAGATCCACGTGAGTTTGCAAGGCTCAAAGTGGCTCTTGACAACCTTCTCCCTCCTGACGCTACCGAACGCTTCAAGTTCCAGATTCTACAGGATCACCTGAAACTGGAAGAAGCATTGCTCATCGCTGATTCCTACAGTCACAGCCGAGATCAATATACTGAGACAATGGAGGCATTGACTGAGATATATGGCCAACCTCACCAGCTTGCACTTCAGCGCATCTCAAAGCTAATGGAGGAGCCAAATATCAGGACAGGGGACACAAAGGCCTTTCGACAATTTGCTCTTAAAGTGCGTGCCTTGGTAGGCATGTTGGAACAACTTGGCAGCAGTGGACGGACGGAGCTGTGGTGCGGATCCCATGTTTCACGACTCCTAGGCAAGTTGCCTCATGATTTAAGAGCTAGCTTCAGGAGGTATGTGAATCCCATAAGAACTCCCATTCCCACTCTTCTTGACCTAGCTGAATGGCTAGAGTATGAGGTAAGGGTCCAGGTAGATGGTTCACAGTTCAATGTTGACCACAGCAAAGAACGCCAGGGCTCCAAAGAACAACGCAAGGACTATAAGTCAAAGCCCAAGTCCACAACAGTTCTTCACAGCAGTGAGTCAAAAGCATCCCCGCCGGAAGCACAATCAAGTGGTTCAGATCAGCCCAGGGAACAGCCCAAGAAGTTCTGTCCCTTTTGCAACACCACTCAACACTATCTGAATCAGTGTGTGAATTTCCAGATCCTCACCACAGAGCAGATCGTTAAATGGATCCGGTCCAATCAGAGATGCTGGAAGTGCGGAAGGGAACACCTGTCAGCCGAATGCACTTTGAAGGCCAAATGTAAGAAATGTGATAAGCGGCATCTGGAGATCCTTCATGAGGTGAACACAGGTGGAGGTAAGGCTGCTACTTCCATGAAGTCAACTACCAGAACATCAGAGAGTGCCAAACCAACCTGCTCCACTGCTGAAACCCTCTATGTGGATAGACCCACTGGCAGCAGCAAAGTGCTACTGAAGATGAGCCGGGTCATCTTGAGGAACGGTGACAACTCTTTGGACACATATGCTCTACTAGATGACGGTTCAGAGCGCACCATCTTGCTGCATGACGCAGCTCAACAGCTTGGCCTCCAAGGAACACCCGAAGAGCTGTCCTTGCGCACAGTGCGCCAAGATGTGCGAGTTATCCAGGGAGCCACAGTGTCACTCACAGTTTCACCTGCCAACCAACCCAATCAGACCTTCCACATTCGAAGGGCATTCACTGCCAAAGAGCTCGGTCTGGCACCACACACTTACCCTGTCGCCGTGTTGAAGAAGTTATATCGGCACCTCAAGAACTTACCTCTCCAGCCTATTGACTGTGCACAACCCTTGCTCCTCATAGGATCGGACCATCCACATCTCATAACGCCAACTGAGCCTGTTCGCCTGGGCCCCCCAGGAGGGCCAGCCGCAGTCAAGACGCAGTTGGGATGGTCGCTTCAGGGTCCCTCTAAGCTGCTGAAACACAGCCTGACCACTCCGCAATGCCTTCTGACATCAATTGACCTGGACACCTCAGAGTTACTCAGCCATGTAGAAAAATTGTGGCAATTAGATACTTTGCCCTACCGAAGTGAAAAACTTGTAACACGCTCAAGGCAAGACACAGAGGCCATCCGGATTCTGGAGGAGAAGACCATTCGCGTGGAAGTAGAAGGAATCCTGCGGTATGCTACTCCATTGCCGTGGAAAAGAGACCTACCTCCTCTGGTTGCGCCAAAGGAATCAGTTATGGCTCACCTGCGTGGTACCGAGAAGAGGCTTGCTAGTGATCCTGAGATAGCTGCCACCTACAACATGGAGATAAGCAAGTTGGTAGAAGCCGGTTACGTTAAGAAAATCCCCATGGTGGAAGTAGCCACAAGTCCTGGGTGGTACATCCCGCACCATATGGTCCAACACAACGGGAAGAATAGAATCGTCTTCAACTGTTCCTTCTCTCACAAGGGCATCAGTTTGAACAATCACCTCCTGCCTGGACCTGTGTTGGGTGCTACACTGCTCGGTGTTCTTCTTCGTTTCCGTGAACATCCCTTTGTGATCAGTTCAGATATAAAGGGCATGTTCCATCAGGTCCGCCTTCTCCCAGAGGACCAGCCACTCCTGCGGTTCCTTTGGAGAGAGATGAGGAGGAATGACCCTCCAGATATCTATCAGTGGCAAGTCCTGCCTTTTGGCACAACCTCAAGCCCCTGCTGTGCCACCTTCGCTCTCCAGAAACATGTGACCAACCACACGGAGGCTGGAGACAAGTTGCGTACCACAGTCGAACAGTGCTTCTATGTAGACAATTGTCTACAGAGTCTACGCACCGCTGAGGAAGCAAAGCAACTGGTGGATGATCTTAGGCATCTCCTTGCGGAAGGTGGGTTCGATTTGCGGCAATGGGCCAGCAACTGCCCAAGCATTATCAGCCATCTGCCCTCAGAGTCCATATCTGAAAGTAGTGAACTCTGGTTCAACCAAGACACGACCGATCCAGAGGAGCGCACTCTCGGATTGATATGGCACTGGCAGTCAGACACACTTGGCTACAAGCATGGCCAGTTGGAGACGGACGCTCAGCCCACAATGCGCAGCATTTACAGGATCCTTGCCAAGCAGTACGATCCACTTGGATTCATTGTGCCATTTACCACCAGGGCCAAGATCTTGGTACAGAGGCTCTGGGATCGGAAGCGTGAATGGGATGATCCAGACTTGCCTCATGACCTCCTTCAAGCATGGTTCTCCTGGGTAGAGGAACTCCCGCAGCTGGCACGCATCACACTGCCGAGATGCTACACCACAGCAGAGCTAGATGCCAACACCTGCCACCGTAGCATCCACATCTTTTGTGACGCATCGGAAAAAGCATACGGTGCCGTTGCGTATCTACGCACTGAAGACAACAGTGGATGCATCCATGTTGCTTTCATTGCCGCACGCTCTAGAGTGGCTCCCAAACGGCAACTGTCTATCCCAAGGCTGGAGCTGTCTGCTGCCTTAACAGGTGCCCAGTTGGCATCAGTCCTGAAGAGAGAGCTAACCGTTTACGTCCACAGCTACATCTACTGGACAGATTCTATGACGGTCCTTACATGGTTGCAATCCGAATCTTGCAAATACAAAGTCTTTGTGGGTACTAGGATTGCGGAAATTCAGGAATTGTCTGATGCTGGAACCTGGCGTTATGTTGACTCACAAAGAAACCCTGCTGATGACATCACCAGAGGGAAAACTCTGACACAGCTGGTAGAACAGCCCCATTGGTTTCAAGGCCCATCCTTCCTTTGGCAGCCTGAGACCTATTGGCCTGAAAAGCCATCTGGACGCTCAGCAGATGATCCTGAGGAGCTGCGGAAACAAACCTTTTGTGGAGCTACAGCTGTCAACAGTGGTCCACCCCAGCTTGATGTTAGTCAGTACAGCACATTTCAGGAACTCCTTGAAGCTGTAGCCTGTCCACTACACGGGGCGGCTTCAGATACCCACAACCTGTCAGTAGACGACCCTCAGGAAAGCTGAATTAGATGTTCTTCGTCAATCTCAGATGGAGAGCTTTCCAGATGACATGGCCCAGTTACAGGCTGCGAATCCAGTCTCTACAAACAGTAGACTAGTCACACTAGCCCCTGAGCTTGACACCAATACCCAGCTCATTCGGGTTGGAGGCCGCCTTCGTAGATGTGATCAACTAGATCCGGAAGTGCAACACCCAATTGTGCTTGATCCTGCTCATCCCATTACTAAGCTGATCATCAAACGCTACGACAACGACTTACACCATCCCGGTCCAGAAAGGGTATTTGCAGAGATCAGACGGCGTTTTTGGATCTTGAGAGGCAGGCAGGCAATTCGCAAGTTCCAACACGGCTGCCCTGAGTGCCGCAAGTGGCGTGGAACACCTGACATCCCACGAATGGCTGACCTGCCCCCCTCCAGTCTAAGGCTCTACAAGCCAGCCTTTTACTCCACTGGAATAGACTGTTTTGGCCCAATTCAGATCAGAGTAGGGAGGCGCAATGAAAAGCGCTGGGGCATCTTGTACAAGTGTCTTACAACCCGAGCAGTCTACATAGACCTTCTTTCAAGCATCGACTCAGACTCCTTCCTCATGTCACTCCGTCGTTTCGTGTCCAGAAGAGGCAAACCACATGAGATTCTTTGTGACCGAGGAACAAACTTCAGGGGTGGAGACAAAGAACTGAAAGAGGCATTCCAAGCCCTCCAGCCAGCCCTGAAAGAGCAATTGACTGCCCAACAGATCGATTTCCGCTACAACCCACCAAGTGCTCCTCACTTTGGCGGCTCGTGGGAACGGGAAATACGATCCATTAAGGCATCATTGTACACAGTTCTCGGAGCACAGACAGTGCCAGAAGAGGTGCTCAGGACAGTCTTGGTAGAGATTGAAGGCATACTTAATTCCAAACCTTTGGGTTACGTGTCCTCGGATGTCTCAGATCCAGACCCGGTGACTCCAAACTCTCTTCTCATGGGGCGGCCGGACACTTCTCTGCCACAAGTGATCTATCCAGAGTCTGAGTTACTGACACGCAAGAGATGGAGGCACAGTCAAGTCCTGGCCGATCAGTTTTGGGCCAGATTCGTCCGCCAGTACCTGCCAATGCTGCAGACCCGTCAGAAGTGGCAAAAGGAGAAAGAGAATCTGACCAATGGCACAGTGGTGATGATTGTGGACCCTCAGGTACCGAGAGCACTCTGGCTTGTTGGAACCGTCAAGGCAGTCCATCCCGGCCCTGATGGAAGAGTC